>NC_046160.1:11007154-11278625 GCF_011064425.1 Rattus rattus | reverse complement strand
TGCTTTAGGATAGAATTTTCTATAAATATCTGTTAAGTCCATTTGGCTCATGACTTCTCTTAGTCTTTCTACGTCTCTGTTTAATTTCTGTTTCCATGATCTGTCCATTGATGAGAGTGGGGTGTTGAAATCTCCTACTATTATTGTGTGAGGTGCAATGTGTGTTTTGAGCTTTAGTAAGGTTTCTTTTACGTATGTAGGTGCCCTTGTATTTGGGGCATAGATATTTAGGATTGAGAGTTCATCTTGGTGGATTTTTCCTTTGATGAATATGAAGTGTCCTTCCTTATCTTTTTTGATGACTTTTAGTTGAAAATTGATTTTATCTGATATTAGAATGGCTACTCCAGCTTGCTTCTTCTGACCATTTGCTTGGAAAGTTGTTTTCCAGCCTTTCACTCTGAGGTAGTGTCTGTCTTTGTCTCTGAGGTGCGTTTCCTGTAGGCAGCAGAATGCAGGGTCCTCGTTGCGTATCCAGTTTGTTAATCTATGTCTTTTTATTGGGGAGTTGAGGCCATTGATGTTGAGAGATATTAAGGAATAGTGATTATTGCTTCCTGTTGTATTCATATTTGGATGTGAGGTTATGTTTGTGTGCTATTCTTCTCTTTGTTTTGTTGCCAAGACGATTAGTTTCTTGCTTCTTCTAAGGTATAGCTTGCCTCCTTATGTTGGGCTTTACCATTTATTATCCTTTGTAGTGCTGGATTTGTAGAAAGATATTGTGTAAATTTGGTTTTGTCATGGAATATCTTGGTTTCTCCATCTATGTTGATTGAGAGTTTTGCAGGATACAGTAACCTGGTCTGGCATTTGTGTTCTCTTAGGGTCTGTATGACATCAGTCCAGGATCTTCTGGCCTTCATAGTTTCTGGCGAAAAGTCTGGTGTGATTCTGATAGGTCTGCCTTTATATGTTACTTGACCTTTTTCCCTTACTGCTTTTAATATTCTTTCTTTATTTTGTGCGTTTGGTGTTTTGACTATTATGTGATGGGAGGTGTTTCTTTTCTGGTCCAATCTATTTGGAGTTCTGTAGGCTTCTTGTATGCCTATGGGTATCTCTTTTTTAGGTTAGGGAAGTTTTTTTTCTATGATTTTGTTGAAGATATTTACTGGTCCTTTGAGCTGGGAGTCTTCACTCTCTTCTATACCTATTATCCTTAGGTTTGATCTTCTCATTGAGTCCTGGATTTCCTGTATGTTTTGGACCAGTAGCTTTTTCCGCTTTTACATTATCTTTGACAGTTGAGTCAATGATTTCTATGGAATCTTCTGCTCCTGAGATTCTCTCTTCCATCTCTTGTATTCTGTTGGTGAAGCTTGTATCTACAGCTCCTTGTCTCTTTTTTTGGTTTTCTATATCCAGGGTTGTTTCCATGTGTTCTTTCTTGATTGCTTCTATTTCCATTTTTAATTCCTTCAACTGTTTGATTGTGTTTTCCTGGAATTCTTTCAGGGATTTTTGTGACTCCTCTCTGTAGGCTTCTACTTGTTTGTTTATGTTTTCCTGTATTTCTCTAAGGGAGTTCTTCATGTCTTTCTTGAAGTCCTCCAACATCATGATCAAATATGATTTTGAAACTAGATCTTGCTTTTCTGGTGTGTTTGGATATTCCGTGTTTGCTTTGGTGGGAGAATTGGGCTCCGATGATGCCATGTAGTCTTGGTTTCTGTTGCTTGGGTTCCTGCGCTTGCCTCTCGCCATCAGATTATCTCTAGTGTTACTTTGTTCTGCTATTTCTGACAGTGGCTAGACTGTCTTATAAGCCTGTGTTTCAGGAGTGCTGTAGACCTGTTTTCCTGTTTTCTTTCAGCCAGTTATGGGGACAGAGTGTTCTGCTTTCGGGCGCGTAGTTTTTCTTCTCTACAGGTCTTCAGCTGTTCCTGTGAGCCTGTGTCTTGAGTTCACCAGGCAAGTCGTTTGTAGCAGAAAAGTTTGTCTTACCTGTGGTTCCCAGGCTCAAGTTTGCTCGTGGGTGTTGCCCTATGAGCTCTCCACGGCCTCAGCAGCCAGGAAGATCTCGCCGCCCCTTCTGGGAGGTTTGGTGCACCAGGGTTCCAGATAGCTTTTGTTTTCTCTGGGGTCAGTACTGTGCAGCGTGCAGTCTCTTCTGGTTTCCCAGGTGTCCGCCTCTCTGAAGGTTTAGCTCTCCCTCCCCACGGGATTTGGGGTGCAGAGAACTGTTTATCCGGTCGGTCCCTTCAGGTCTGGTGTCTCAGACGCAGTGGATCTGCTGCTCCTGGGCCTCCTCACGGGGTACCCAGAGGCCGTGATACAGTTTCCTCCTGGGCCAGGGATGTGGGCAGGGGTGGGCGGCGTTGGTGGTCTCCTCCGCTCTGCTGCCTCAGGAGTGCCTGCCCGACCAGGCGGCGAGAACTCCCCTCCAGGGGGCCTGGGAGCAGAGAGCTGCTGAAGGCAGGGATCCTCCGCTGGTCCGGGACTCTGGCCGGAAAATGACATTTTCTATGTATAAACATACTGTAAGAATAAATATTTTGATTTTGCCTGCTCAGTTTTTGCTATTAGATAGATACTATTTCTGTAAACTAGGAGAACACTGACAAAGAGTAGAAAAATACCTGTGATTTTCATTTCAAATTCTCTTAGAATCTAGGCATCAATTACTGTTGCCAGATTAATCTAATAAGACATGTTCATGACACCATGGTTTTCCATGAGTTTTATCTAACAGCATACAAATATAATAAGACAACTTTGAGATGAAGATTAATAAAATGGTTACTTAATCCAAGAAAACCAAGCAGAGGTGTTCTTTTCTATGCATTCTCATTGAATTAATTTATTAATGCTAATTAAACATATTTAAACTAGTACATATGCTCAATGTTATACCTATAAAATATATGATAGAATTAAAATCTTGTAAGTATTGTTAATAAATATTTGAATCATATTTAGGAATAGCAGTTTTCAGCCTAATTATGTGGCATTGAGTCTTTCCAGCACATGGATACATACATAAAATTCTAAAGACACAGGCTGTGATTGTTCTCTTTGATCCAGATTAACAGGTAGAAAATTTATATAGCTAAACTAAAATAGAATATCTGTGCTTTTGTTCTATATTCTCTTTAAAATTAACTGAATCGAATTCTACTTTTGTGTATGTTTGTTTTGACAATGTAAAAGTGAGTTAGACTTATCAGTTCATATTTACTAGAGAGTGGATACATTTTAATCATTATTCTGATGATAAATATACAATTTACACATGTAAGCCATAATTCTAGATGATAGTTAAGTTAACTTTTCTGGTTGTCTGATTAAAGGAGCTAACATTGTTTAAATTTGATGTTATATTTTCAGAATTTAAAATATTAAAATTTAGAAGAAAATATATTATTTAAATCATTTTCTACTGTATGATTAGACTTCTGCCTTACAAAGACTAGGTCTCTCTCTACTTTCTAATGTTCTTTTAATTTATATGTGTGTGTGATAATTAATAATCAAGAAAAATGGTAAATATCATTTCATTATAAATAAAGAGAAATATATTCAGGTAAAGAGAAAGAAATATGGAGATGAATATGAGAGAGAGAGGGGGGGAGTGGGGGGTCTTGATGGTTTCACAGGCTCACTTCATGTTTAACTAGTGTAGCATGTATTGTTGAACTCTTGTGATTTGGATCACTGTGGTATTTTTTTTTTTATTATAAATGCTACCTGAATAGGAAGACTGCAATGGTGTCACAGTCGATCTCATAATCAAGGCAGAAAAAAGCATAATGGCCTGATATCTGGCAGTGCTCCACAGAACACCACAGAAGGTAAAACTCACGATTTTTTATTTTCATTTGATTTACTCTAATCTTGGTTCACCAAATAACATTTAAGCTACAGATACCTGAGTTAAAGCTAGGGGTTGCCTTTTCTATATATAGATACTGTATTATATATTGATACTGTATTATATATTTATATTATAGAGTCATAGTGTATTTTTATGTATTTAATATATGTTAACATTTACAATATATACCATATATTTTACATTATACTATTACATGTTTATATCATATATCTTATTTGCTGTATTGAATATAAGTCCGGGAAGGCTTTTTCTAAGAAAAACTTTCTCTTTTATTTGAAAATGTCTACAGGTATGAACACAAAATCAAAGCTTGCATCTTTTTCACTATGCAGAAAACTTTTAATAGGTTGTGATTTTTTCTCTTCTGTTTCTTGTTACCTCCTTACCATCTTTTTGTTCCTTTTTTTCTTCTTTTGCTTTTTTCAGTTCTTTTTTCCCTTTAATCATTTTTTACAGTCCAGATTTATCCCCCTCCTGCTCCAACCTCTTACTGTTTCATATCCCATACCTCCTCCTTCCCTTCTCCAAGAGGATTTCCCCATTCACCCACCTCCACTTCTATCCCACCAGACCTCCCCACCCCCTGGGGCCTCCAGTCTCTTGAGAGTTAGATGCATCTTCACTGACTGAGTCTAGACCCAGTAGTCCTCTGCTGTATATTTGTTGGGAGCCTCATATCAGCTGGTACATGCTGCCTGGTTGTTAGCTCAGAGTCTAAGAGATCTTCAGGGCCCAGGTTGGTTGAGACTGCTGGTCTTCCTGAAGGGCCACCCTCCTCCTCAGCTTCTTCCAGCTTTTTGTAATTCAACCACAGGGCTCAACAGCTTCTCTCCATTGTTTGGTTGCTAATATCTGCATCTGACTCTTTCAGCTGCTTGTTAAGCCTTTTGGAGGGCAGTCATGATAGGCCTCTGTTTGCAATCATACCATAGCATAAGTAATAGTGTCAGGCCTTAGTGCCTCCCCTTGAGCTGGATCCCATTTTGGGCCTGTCACTGGACTTCCTTTTCCCCTGGTTTGTCTCCACCTTTGTCCTTGCAGTTCCTTCAGGCAGGAACAATTGTGGTTCAGAGCTTTTGACTGTGTGATAAGACAAATCAGCAACCTACAGATCGAGAAAAAAAAGTCTTCACTTACCCCACATCCGATAGAGGGCTAATATACAAAATATAAGAACTCAAGAAGCTAACCACTAAAAAACAAAAGACCCATACAAAAAGTGGGGTATAGAACTATACTGAGAATACACAACAGAAGAATCTCAAATGGTTGAGAAATACCTAAAGAAATGTTCAAAGTCTTTAGTGTTCAAAGTCAAAACAAACCTGAGGTTCTGCCTTACACCAATCAGAATGGCTGAGAACAAAAACTCACTAGATAGTACATGTCGGCAAGGATGTGGAGAAAGAGGAACACTCTTTAATTTCTGGCAGGATTGCAAACTGGTACAACCACTCTGGAAATCAATCTGGAGGTTCCTCGGAAAATTGGAAATAGATCTACCTGAAGACCCAGCTATACCACTCTTGGGATTATACCCAAAAGATGCACCACCATGGCACGGGGGCACATGTTCCACTATGTTTGTAGCAGCCTTATTGTAATGGCCAGAAGCAGGAGCTAACTCAGATGTCCCACAACAGAAGAATGGATACAGAAAATATGGTTCATTTACACAATGAAATACTACTCAGCTATTAAGAACCAGGACATTCTGAGTTTTGCAGGCAAATGGGTGGAACTAGAAAGCATCAGCCTGAGTAAGGTAATTCAGACCCAAAAGGACATGCATGGTATGTACTCATTAATAAGTGGATATTAGCTAAAAAAAAAGTACAGAATTCCCAGGATAAAATTCACATAACTCAAGAATGTTAACAAACTGAAGGGCCCAAGTAAGGATGCCTCAGTCACACTTGGGAGGGAGACAAAAGCAAAAACAGAAGTAGGGAGGGAGGGAGGAACCTGGGTGGGAAAGGGGACAGGGAGGGGAAGAGGGGAACATCATCAGGAACTGGGTGGTGGGAACAAAACTAAAGCCCTGAGGACAAGCATAAAGAGTGGAAACAGGCAACCTTAGGAGGTAGAAAGTGGGGGGGGGGGCTCTAAAATGTACCAGAGACCTGGGAGGTGAGAGATCCTAGTGGGGAGAGGGAACTTGTAGAGTCCACCTCTAGTAGAAAGACAGGGCATCAAGTAGAGGAATGAGGTTGCTTACACACATTTTAATCAGAACCTAATAGTTACTTTTAGAAATTAAAGTTGAAACAGCATGTGAAATACCAAAGAACTTATAGTTCAGTGAATGAGACAAAGAAGTAAATGTGTTGTTCCTCATAGACAGTGGTTTTCAACCCATAAGTTTTGACCCTTTGGTAAAAATTATTTAAAGTCCTGGTGTAGATTTTCTACCCTGCCTTTAGTTATTGAGATTTTGAAGGACTCACACATACATACACACACATACACACAACCTTTACATTTTCAATGTGCCTCATGAATAACAATAGCTGGGTCACTGCTATGCTCCATGCTGTTAGAATCTGCTTTCTTATTGATAAACACAAATTATTACTTACTATTTTCTATATTTTATCTGGGCTGTTATTAACTTCAATTGGGCAGCTCTCATGGTTGCATTTTTATGATTCAGGTAACCTTTTCCTGCTCTCCTCAACATTTTTCTTCTATTCCATGTCAGCTTCTTCTTCCTCTTTCCCTCTGTGTGGGAAAGCCCATGAAACCACAACCCCACCTATGTTTCTTCTGCTCAGCTATTGGCTGTTGGTATCTTTATTCACTAACAAGAATTAACTTGGGGGCAGTGGCTAAGTGCAGACTCCAGGTCTTGGGGGTCAGCATTTAGCATTATAATAGACAATAAAAGAAAAAACTCAACTACCTAAGACCTTTGAAAAACATAAATGCTTACATTACCATTCATAACAGTAGCAAAAATTGTTATAAAATTACAACAAAAATAATTTTATGGTTGGGGGTCACCAAATCACGAGGAACTGCATTAAAATGTCACAGTATTAGAAATATCACTGCTCTAAGATGAATTGGAAGGAAGACCCAAGACTCAGATAGTATGCAAAAACTAGGAGCATTTATTCCAAAGTAACAACCAGCATGCAGGGGTCAACCATTATTTGAAATGGCAACCCCAGAAAATAGGCATGCTAGCCCTCTTTGGGGAACCAGGGGAACTCTCTAGAAGAATTGGGTAATCTAAAATTTCATTGGTGGGTGCTAGGTGGTCACAGGTGATCAGTGGTGTACATTCCTATGTCATGAGCATTCAATCATGTGACAAAATAGGGCTGTCCAGCACAGGTGGCCCATCCTGAGTTAAGATATTTCACCATTTTTGTGGTTATCCCCAGGCTGTTCATGGGAGAAGGTTTTATGATCTTGTTCTAGATTTTATGGTCTGTTCCGCGAGAGCTGGTACCTTAGGACCTAGTTTCTAAGACTTGCGGTCTATTCCTGAAGCTGGTGCCTTAAGACCTTCTTTGAAATCAGGATTGTCCCTCAAAATGGAGACCAATGCAGTCTTTAAATGGGGACAAATGGGGACAAATAGGGTTTACATTGTCCTTTTAAGGCTATGTTAGAATTCTGGAAGCACTGAGAAATCACCTACTATGCTCCAAACCTTGGGTGGCTGAGATCACACCATGAAGTCCATGGGCAACAAGGTGACAGTACGGAACATGTTCTCTAAAAAAAGGGAGTGCTGTTTTATTCTGTTGCTTTTAGTGTGTGTGTGTGTGTGTGTGAGCGCGCATTCCATGGTACATGTGTGAAGGTCAGAGAACAACTTGGTTCTCCCTTCCCATCACATGGTTCCCATCAGCTCCGCAGACTTGATAGCTGATATTTTTTTTCTGCTGTCATTTCCTGTTTTCTAAAAGAACTGCTTCTAGTAGAAGTGCAGGGGTTTGGGCATTCTACTATTGCACGTGGGTATGTATTATAATCCTGCAAATGTCAGTCAGGCCAGCAGGGTGCAGATGCTTTTCAAATGAGAACACCACTGCCAAGACAATCTGTTTGTATTGATTGAATTTACTTATTGTTCTATTTGAAAAGAGGTTATTCAAAAAGCTGCTTGACCTACCCCAACCTGCTGCTCTTGCCATTGTATAATTTGCATTAGTGACATCCCACATCCAAAGGGCTTGTCACGGTTTTCATAACACAACCTCCTCACATGGTCTCAGAGACTTCATTTTTCACACTTGGGAGAAACTAAACTGAAGTGATCTGTCTATGTCCAACTATGCTTCATGGAAGAAATGAGGTGAAATCTGTTCATTTGGACACTAGCATGCACCCGGTGAATGTCAGTACCTGTTAGCTGTTTTCTCCTTTTCCATTCTTCCTGGATGAAGCTCATGAGTGATAAAGCAACTTGACCTAAAAACACACCTTACCATGCTGCTTTCTTTTTAGATGATTTTCCATTTGTACTTCTAAAGCTACCATTTAATAAAATCTCATGGAGTGCTGTTAGAGACTTTAATTCAAGATGAGTATATGCATTTTGAGGTATTTTTCTAATTGTCTATTATTTTTGTGAACACAAAAAAATCAGAAAAAAAATGCTACCGAGCATTCAAAATCTCATGTATTTCAGCTTTAAAAATTGTTACATGGAGAATAAGCTTTTCAGAAATATAAAAACTCAAGGGCCAAGTTAATTTATTCTCTGACATGTATTGCTTTTGACACCTGTACTAAAAAATACAGGCCTGTCTTCTGTCCAGGATAAACACCAGGCTACTCTGAGATACACAAACAAAGAGAAATTCAACAGGGAAAACCTTGATCATATTGTCTATTGCTCCAGATATTTTTACGCATCTCTTGGGATAGGAGAAATACTCCATGAAAATAATTCAGAGTGATAGCCACCAAATGACATCAGCAAGCCTGAAGTAATAACACACTTGAAGACATCTGCACGGCTATAGCGGACTGTAAAGTTTCCATTAGTATATGAGAGTTGAAAAGGTGGGAGCTATTTGTATACACTAGGAAAGTCTTTTGACATAGACGAGGTACTAAGTTACTGACTTCTGCTAAAATTCCTGTTTGATTTCAGCAAAGATGTATATATTTACACATACTCTTTTTTTCCATCTTTATTAACTTGAGTATTTCTTATTTACATTTCGATTGTTATTCCCCTTCCCGGTTTCCGGGACAACATCCCCCTAACCCCTCCACCTCCCCTTCTATATGGGTGTTCCTCTCCCCATCCTCCCCCCATTACCACCCTCCCCCCAACAATCACATTCACTGGGGGTTCAGTCTTGGCAGGACCAAAGGCTTCCCCTTCCACTGGTGCTCTTACTAGGCTATTCATTGCTACCTATGAGGTTGGAACCCAGGGTCACCATATATAGTCTTTGGGTAGTGGCTTAGTCCCTGGAAGCTCTGGTTGTTGGCATTGTTGTTCATATGGGGTCTCGAGCTCCTTCAAGCTCTTCCAGTCCTTTCTCTGATTCCTTCAACGGGGGTCCTGTTCTCAGTTCAGTGGTTTGCTGCTGGAATTCGCCTACGTATTTGCTGTATTCTGGCTGTGTCTCTCAGGAGAGATCTACATCCGCTTCCTGTCGGCCTGCACTTCTTTGCTTCATCCAGCTTATCTAATTGGGTGGCTGTATATGTATGGGCCACATGTGGGGCTGGCTCCGAATGGGTGTTCCTTCTGTGTCTGTTCTAAACTTTGCCTCCCTATTCCCTGCCAAGGGTATTCTTGTTACCCTTTTAAAGAAGGAGTGAAGCATTCACATTTTGGTCATCCTTCTTGAGTTTCATGTGTTCTGTGCATCTAGGGTAATTCAAGCATTTGGGCTAATAGCCACTTATCAATGAGTGCATACCATGTGTGTTTTTCTGTGATTGGGTTACCTCATGCAGGATGATATTTTCCAGTTCCATCCATTTGCCTATGAATTTCATACTGTTTTACACCAAATCCAGCTGTTATCCCTTTCAAGCTAAGTTTAGTGATAGAGATAGCAATTTAAAATTTGATCTCTGGTACTTATTTTCAGTAGACTTATCAAGTAACGCTCAATTTAAGAATGTTTAGAAATAGAAACCTACAGTTTAATGGATAAGACAGCATACTCTGGGAACATAAGACTAGTAGTTAATATTATCTGTAACTTCTTAACTGAATAACAGAAGGAGTACTCCCTCTGTGCTTAAGAGTCTTTCTATTCTCATCTTTAAAATAGAAATAGAATTCATGAGGTGTGCATGATGACTGAGTTAGTCACATGAAGTGATTATCAAAATTCTCTGTGATAGCACTAATAATTAAGTAGGTGTTGTAAAATTAAGCAGATCACATAGTATTTGGGCATGCATGCTTTAATTCTTTTAATATGAATTACTTTGGGAGAGTAAGTTAGGAATGTAAAGCCTTTTTATTATAAAATATTATTTATGAAGATAGTATTTTATGATATTACTAACACAATTGTCTAAAAGAAGAAACAGGTTTTTAAATGTGACTTTTGAATCTATTTTGTTGATTATTTGGGATATATGAATGAATGATTCCTTTACTTGTTGTGTTTAGCCACACAGAAAACATTACAGAGCTTGACATGATCCTTCCCATTCATCGCATTTTAATTATGGAATGTTTTGTAAGTGATCACACACACACACACACACACACACACACACAAGATACCAGGTTCTATCAATAGACCGAATTCCCTTGGTTAGTGGACTCAGTCAGCAGTCAGCAGAAAGGAAGGCAATGATGCTGTGACAGAGCATCATTGCTCTGTCACACCCGGCCCTTCTGTAGAATCAATTGAGAGAAAGCTGATAAGTAAGCCAGGTCAAGCCAGATTGTTCATGTGCATGTGCATGTGCGTGTGCGTGTGTGTGTGTGTGTGTGTGTGTGTGTGTGTGTGTGTGTGTGTATACATATATATATAATGCATGCATGCAGGTTTATTGGGAAGCTGTTTATTGGCAACCAAGGTCACTGGCTCCAAGAAAGGAGGGCAGTGAAGTGGCCATGTGAAGGGAGATAGAGAGGAGATAGAAAAGAAAAGAAGTGCATTCAAAGAGAAAAAAGTGGGGGAGAAGAAAGAGAAAGAAGAGAAGAAACCAAATCTCTGTATTATATAGGGAAGCACCAATTGGAAAAGGTAGTCCAACCCCTGGGCTGGAACGTTTAGGGTTCAGGGAGGGATATGCCACCATAGGGACTGAAGGATGCTGGGAGAACATGGAGGCCCGGTCTGCTTTGTTATGTAAAATATTCCCATCAGCCCCTTGTCCCAGAGTCTGATTAAGCATCTGATAGAATGCACTCTATGCAATTATGTTTGTGCATGCCTTTACATGTGATACCTGCTTTTATTTCCAGTTTCCTATAATCATAGCAATACAGGTTCAACCTCTTTGTTTCCTTTTGACTTTGGCATAGCTTCTTCCTATTGGGGAAAATGAGTTCATTAGCTCATTTATGGTAAAGCTTTCTTTGTTACATCAAACATCAGCTCATCCTCCATCATGTTCAACTCATCATATTAGCATTGATATGACCAAAACAGTTCGTGAAATACTTTTGGATGAGATTAATAGCCATGCAGCTGGAAGATTAGACTGCCAAGCCATATACACAAGCTGACAGTTTGTGTTTATTTTTGCTTTGTATCTGGAAAGCATTGCAAAGATGTAGAGACTGAAACGTCCTCCAGCATTGAGAGAATGGCATACGTTTTGGGAGATGTATAGGTTGTGGTGAAATGTAGGGAGTGCAGGGAGAGCCTGTTGTGAAGCACTTGCAGAGCATCATGGGTGTTCACTTCAGCCGTGACCTTTGAAATCTCACAAATGGTGTGAGAGTAGTTTTTAAGAATTCAACTGAGACAAAATGTGGTTCTCCTCATGACTAAAGTATGAAATGAGTCTTTTAAATGTTTTTTACTTTCAATTTCTGAACCCAGGTTGAAGGTGCCAGCTAAACTGGAAGACAACACTATTTATCTTATTGTCCTGGTGTGTTTCGAACTTACTCGAAGCCAACTGAGAAAATATGACCTAAAATCTTTCCTTAGCCTTCTGTTATGGTATAAAGGGTAAGTAAACAAACAAAACGCCAATCCTAGTCCTCTGTATGCTAATCTATATATAAAGAAACCTAAGATGTGAAAGTAAATTTTCAAATATTGAAACATAAAATTCTCCATATCTGTTTCACTTGAAATTCTCGTTTTCTTTGAAAATTAAGTCAATCACAAAAGAGAAATCTCAAGTTAGAAGTAAAACACATGTCAGCGAGTCAACATGAACGAATATAAAAATTTAGATTCTGGGTGTTTCCATAATGTGAAGACTTGGGAACAATGACTGTTTGATCTTGACTGTGACTTGGTATGGATGATACTCCAAAGGGGAGAATACATAGGAAGTCCAGCCAGTGAGTGGGAAATAGATGGAGCTGGACCTGAATTGTGTTCACATAGGACAATTTAACTCTCAGAAACTTGGGATTCAGAAAGATAAACCGGATTCCTGGCATATTACATCTATTATATTTTTGCTTCCTTATTGATTGGTTGTTTTCTTTCACTTTGCTTTTGGATTATTATAAACCACCCTTTAAACTAAACAGTCATTCGCATTTAACAAACAACTAAATATCTTTATGTGGTATCCTGACAATGCCTTCCTCCTCCTCTCTTCTTCCTCCTCCTCCTCCTCCTCCTCCTCCTCCTCCTCCTCCTCCTCCTTCTCTGATTCCTCTTATTCTTCTATTATTTCTTCTTGACAGGATCTTATATATTTTAGGATGCACTCCAACTCCCTATGTAGCCAAATGTGAGCATGCATTTCTAATCTTACTGGAGTATAGGCATGTGCCCCCATGCTTAGTTTATACAGTGCCAGCATCAAACCTAGAGGGCTTCAGCAGGCTAGGTAATCACATTCCAACTGAGTTATATTACTTGGTCTCTCCAATTGTGTTGTGAATATTCTCTCAGCCAATTGATTTTTTAACTTCAAAAACTAATTCATAACAGAATTTTTATTACAATTTAAGATACAGATATTTTTAAATTTTGATATATTAAAAATTATAATGTATTTTATAATATCTCAGATGACTGGTGATAATTTAAAGCTATTAAGATATACACTGTAACTGTGTATACATGCTCTTTTAATTGTCTTTTTGAAAAAAAACCTTCAAAATGTGACTCTGGTTGGATATTAAGGACATAGAAAGAAAACACTGTAATTGTGTAAGCAGTTATGTGTGAAGGTGTAGTATTGGAGCAGAAATCCAATAGAAGAACAGAGAGAAAACATTTTTCTTCAGAATAATACCTTCCTTTCTTTCTTTGTCTGATTCTAAAAAAATCCCTTTACCTAGAGATGTCAGAAAGGCTGAACCCAAAAGTCTGGCTGCCTAAAGCAGGCCTGAGAAAATGATGACACTTGGGCCCAGGAGAGATCGATCAACAGTGAAAGGCGCTGGCTGTTTCTTCAGAGATCCCGAGGTCAATTCCTGGTATATACACGGCATCTTGCAACTGTCTAAAGTGTAGTCTTATGCAATTCAGCATCCTCTTCTGGTGTGTAAACACATACATGCAGACAAGACACTTATAATATATCTAAATAAATAAATCAAGAAAGAGTGAAAGAAAGAGAGAAAGGAAGAAAGAGAGAAAGAAAGCCAGTTAATGCAAAGGCAGTCCTCTGAGTTCAAGAGCAGCCTATTTTACAGAGCATGTTCCAGGATAGCCTGTTACACAGACTGTTTAGAATAAAAAGACGTGCAAAAGTAGAATGGGTAATATTCCAGAGTGAACTAAACTTAGAAAGAGAACTATGGACAACTGGGAAATGCTGGGAGCTGGAGAACTCTTATTCCCCAGGGAAAAGTACCCCACTGAAACTGATTACCCAATACCAAGCCCCACCAAGCCCACTTGGTATTGGGTAATCAGTTTTGGTGGGGCACTTTTCCAGACTTGAAATCATACACATTCATTCATGTACTATTCTACAGACTGAACCAAGTATATATGTGTCAATTACATATACACAGTTGAAGGAAAAATGTTATTAATTTGAGAAGGCAGAGGAGTTCATAGAGGGAGGGAAAAATGGGGGGGGTGGTAATAATAGAATAATTTTTAAAGAAATAAGATTACAAAAAGTTATTAAAATTGGATTCTTATACACCATCATGTTTGTCTACTTGTCACTCTGTCTTCAAGTCCAGTATGTCCTATGTCTAACAACAGTAAACACCAGCTGATGGATTCTCTCAGCTTAGTACCTTAGTAGGCAATACTCTAAGTCAGTCATCAGGGTAGAAGCAAGGTCAAAGCCTTCTTAGGCGGCTGCATATAAGCAGTGACTTTATAGCCATATAACCACCACCCCCCCTTTCTGCAGGATTGAACATTAAATGGCTATCTCAGCTTTGTGTTCACTGCAGAATCTTGGCAGAATTTCCTGTTGTTTCCAAATTGAGGAGCAGCCTCTCTGCAAAATCAGTGTTTTCTGGAAATAGCTGGTTTACCGTTACTATGAACTCACAGCCATTGTGGCTACCTGCACAAGATTATGCCACTTTTCACATAGATAAGGGAGCAGTTGATGATTGTTGAGGGAGGAAGTCAGTTTTCTTCAGGCATGTATCCCCTAGTAGGCTGCCATGCTCCATGGGGTTCAAGGCCCTAGCATATATCATGTAGAGCTAATGGGATAGATAGATAGATAGATAGATAGATAGATAGATAGATAGATAGATAGATAGATAGATAGATAGATAGATGATAGGTGAGTAAATGGACGGACAGACAGAGGATATGAAATTGGAAGGAGTATCACATGGCAGGGCTTCTGGAAGAAGTAGGAACTATTGAATGAAGTATAGATTTAATCAAAGTATATTTTACATATGTATGACATTCTCAAAGAACAGATACGTTAGAAAATATATGATTTAAAATGAAAGAAAGAAAAGAAAGAGACTGAGGAGACAATACAAGCTTTCTCAAAAGCTTTGGTTTAAACATTGTATATGATATTTTAATTCCCACTGGTTTGGAACCAGAATGTCAAACTAGTCCCAGAGAGAAAACAAAATTGATTTCAATAGACTATTATTTGTTTGATAAAAATGAAATAGTTTGGAAGAAATCCCAGATGCCTATACGGTATATTCATTACCAGCAGAATAAAAATGAATGTTCTTCTAAGATGGAGGGTCAATTAAATAAATATTTACACACTGCTGCTCAGTCATACTGAAATGAATACAAATGAATCAGCCTCACAAATGGTTGCAGCCTTGTACCAGTGCTTTGCAGCTGTGCAGTTCATACTTTTGAAAATGTTGGAAAAAGCCCTAAGACCCAATGGTTTTCTTCCTAATGCAAGCACAACATAAGCATCTATCCTAAAGATCACATTAACAGCTTCTACTTTTTGGGCTGAGAATTGAAAACTATGAAACATCTGAATTTTGTAGGGAGCAGTGTTTGCAATTGAGTGAAATTTTTCCTGTCTATTGGGAAACTGACAAATGGCACTTCATTTGTAATAAGTGGATGATTAGTCAGTAAAATATTAGAAATGAAGTATCATTAAGGGGAATTTGTTCTTTCTGAAAACCATGCTGTAAAGTATCTAAAGACACTGGTACCACTATAGTTACTGACAGATAAATCAGCCTCTAGAACTGAGAAGCATACATAAAAGATACTTGAGAAATAGTTTTTAATAAGTGGACAGATTAATAGATGAATAATAAAACACTGAATCATTTGGAAAATTATAAATATGTATTCCATAGAAATTATGATATTTCAAACAAGGGATAGAAGAATAATTTAGTAAATATTGATAAGATAATTTTTATTTGCCTGGAGAAATATAGTGTGCTGTATTGGAAGCAACTAGCTCCAATTCATTTTTAATAAATATTTTATGTTTTCCAAATGAATGAAATTATAAGCTATTAAAAACACCTGGGAGGATTATCTTGTTCATCTTTGCCACCTCGTATTAGAAGATAGATTTTAGAGGGGTTAGCTTCTGTCAAAATTGTGAAAAAATAAATTAAAGAAACTGTTGACGAGTAACTGAATCGAGGCCTGTAAATAGTCGATCCAACCCGAAGCTGGCATTCTTTACTGCACAATTCCTCGGAGAGCTAAACTCATTAGCTATTAGGATCAGATTAAAATTTTATGCATTCATATCCATAGAGACGTAATATAAGGATTAAATCAAAAGCTAATTAAACTTACAATCCCCAAAACACTGTTTTCTGTTTTCAAAAAAATTCTCTAATAATTTCACACCGTTAGAATGAGATAGTCCTGGGTGTTAGAATATACTCCGTTTTCAAAATGTCAAGCTAAAATCTCATTTGGTATCAGTTGAATCTTTAGCCAATAATCTTAGTTTAGTATGAAAAAATTCTATAGAGATGAGTTTTATAGAACTATTTCCATGGTGTTTCAGGTGACAAAAGTATACATTTTTCAAGGAACATTAAATTATTTTGACTCTTCATTCTTTTACTTGTGATATGTATATAATATTTGGCACTAAGTTAGGAACTGTACTCAGGTATATTCTATCACAAAGTCTTAATCATTTGGGGGGTAATACATGACATAGTTCGGAAACATCTCTCTCTGAGGTGGAGAGGTGCCATGTGTTTGATGCCCTGTCTTGTTCTCCATCCCCATTGGTGTACTCTCATCCGGGTGGGGTCAGTTCTGGTTACTGATTGCTAAGATGCACCACTTCCCAAGAATCTCAACCTGGCTTGCAGGGATTGGAAACTGACCATCTTGCTCTGTATCATTGGCTCACAGTAACAGATCAGCTTCTTTCCAAGTGGATCCTGCAAAGATTTTGGTGGTCACCACTGCTTAGACATAACTTGGCCTTCAGCGGGAGAGTTATCGCCATGCTCTATGGTTCATTTTCCCATTGATCTTTCTATTCAAATTGCTCATCAGTAAGTTACTTGTCTAACAGTAATTAGTCCTTATGTCCAGGTTTCACAGTTGTGGCCTCTCTGGTGAAGCTGGAAACAAAGATAAAAAAAAAAAAAGAAACACATAACAAAGATGAAAGATATAGGAAAAAACAAAACAAAAAGCCAGGTTGTTCTTTGTTGTTTTTGTTTTTTTGTTTTTGTTTGTTTGTTTGTTTGTTTGTTTGTTTTTTGGTCCCTTCTTGCTGTAGTATGGCTACTCTGCTCTACACTCTCCAGTGGGTGCATGCACCTTCTCTACACCTGCCCAAATGGTCTGGATTCCCAAAGGAAAGATACACATTCAGCTTTATTTTTACTGTGGTCTAAACAATGCAATGACTGGGCATTTCCAAACCTCCTGGGGCTTGCGCACTCTCCCTTCCAATATTCCTCAATTATTACTTCTAAAATCTGTATTCCATCTCTTATTAGGACCTTATTAGGTCCTTATCCAGACCTTATTAGGGCCACTCTACCCCAATTCTGACATAGTGTATGCTTCCTGTTGTCCAGCTCTCAGGCTTGATCTTTCTGCTATCCCTTCATGGTGATTCTAACCCTCCTTCTCCTTAGAATCCCTTACCCAGGAAATCTAAATTCCCAGCTCTGTCTTCCTGCCCAGCCATTGCCAGCTGGCAACTTTATTTACCAATTAGAACCATCTTGGGGCAGGGACTTTCATTGTCTCACACACAGACTTGGGAATTCTCATGTGATTTTTGGGAGCTGAATTAACACACATAGCATTGAAACCAATTCATAACAGTCCCTCTGGTTTTAGCAGGCTATCACATCATGGTCAATTTAGTTTATAAATATCCTCCGAAATTTTTCCTTCATTTTCTTCTATTATGCAACATATGGAAATAGACACTTATTCCTTACACTCAGTTATGTCTCAGCCTCTTTAATTCATTAGTTTTAGGGATAACCAACTTTTTAAAGCACCTTTTCATCACAGAAGTAAATTACAGTCAAAGAAAAGAAGCATTGTCCACCTCTCTAGATCACAAGATGAAAAGACAACACCCAGAACATGGCCAAGCCATCCAAAGGGTTGGTTTATGATAGGCTCCTGGAATAAGAATCCTGAACAATAAAGCTACAAAAAAATAAACATTTAGGCAGTCAGTCATTCACCTTTTTATTCAATCATGCATTCAATGAATCTGTTATATGCCAAGAACTCTGTTGGGACTGGAAACACAATGCATTTCTGGCTTGATGGGAGCTAGCTTTACAGTCAACAAATTTAATACCCATTGGGCAGTCAAAGATAATATCAACCTAGGCAATTATAACAATAAATGTGCTGTAGTAGTAAAAGCCAGGGATGGACAATAGTTCATAATAGAGCCATTTATGTCAACATGCAGTATATAAGCAGCACAGGAGAAGTGACTTAGTTTGTTATCTGTAGTTCTGAGAAACATCATGACAAAGTCCAACTTGAAAAGGAAAGGATTTATTAACTTTACATTTTCTTTAAAGTCCACCATCAAGGAAGGCCATAACAGCAGCCTGGAGGAGTCATGCAAAAAGGCTGTTTCTGTAATCTCTGTCTAAACTGCTCTGTGTAGCTAGTTCACCTACTTTGCTTATACAGCCCAAGTATACCTGCCCAGAAATGGCATTGCCCATAGTGGGAGGGATATTCAGACATCAATTTCCAATTAAGAAAATACCCTGCAGACATGCCTACAGGCTGAAATAAATAGAAAATAATAATATATCACACCAGAAGGTATGTGTTCATAGTATGTCAGTAACAGAGCTCTATGTACATAAAATTTTGTGGTTTTTGAAAGTCTGGACAACTATACCCATCTTTATGATATGTTAACTCAACCCTGTACTCCCATAATTCACACAGGGGAAACTCTTTGACATTTACAGATGTTAGCCTTTATTCTTCTTGAACCAGCCTACCCTTTTGTTCTTGCCTTCCATGCATACTAAGTCTAATGGCCTTTCCTACTAGGATGACCTAACGGGAGTATTTATCACCATGATTTAGAAAGAGAAGAAAGGAGATTGACCAACTTTAAGTGACCTTTGAAAATTGGCAGATTTAGAGTAGCTTGAGTTTTAAATACCATTTCTACCAAAATTCCATGCCCCAAACTCATTCTGCCTTATCATATCTTCTTAAGAATATTTATTTTTATTTTCATTTCTGTGTATGTGTGCATACCTATGTAAATGTACATCAGTGTGTAGATGCCTGTAGTGTTCACAATAGGGAGGTGGATCTCCTGAAGCTAGAGTTATAGGAATTTGTGAGCTTCCAGATGTAGGTGCTGGGATCTGAGCTCAGATCTTTTTTTTTTTTTCTTTCATTGCATATTTTTAAATTTACATTTCAATGTTATCCCCTTTTCTGGTTTCTCCTCTGGAATGCCCCCATTCCATCTCCCCACACTCTGCCTCCACTAGTGCTCCCCCATCAACCCACCTAGTCCCTCCTGCCTCCCTGCAATGGCATACCCCTACACTGGGGCATCAAGCCTTCATAGGACCAACGGCCTCTCCACCCATTGAAGTCTGACAAGGCCCATCCTCTGTTACATATGTGGCTGGTGCCATGGATCCCTCCATGTGTACTCTTTGGTTCGTGGTTTAGTCCCTGGGAGCTCTGGGGTGTCTCGTTAGTTGATATTGTTGTTCTTCTTATGTGGTTGCAAAGGACTCAGTTACCTCAGTCCTTTCTTTAACTCCTCCATTGGGGACCTTGTTCTTAGTCCAATGGTTGGCTGTGAGCATCCACCTCTATATTTGTCAGGCTCTGGCAGAGCCTCTTAGGAGACAGCTATATCAGGCTCCTGTCAGCATCCCCAGTAATGGCTGGGTTTGGCGACTGCATGAGGGATTGTTCCCCATGTGTGGCAGTCTCTGGATGGCCTTTCCTTCAGTCTCTGCTCCAAACTTTGTCTCTGTACTTCCTCCTCTGAGTGTTTTCTTCCTTTTTTTAAAAGAAGGATTGAAGCATCTGCACTTTGGTCTTCCTACTTCTTGAGCTTCATGTGCTCTGTATATTGTATATTGGGTATTCCAAGCGTTTGGGCTAATATCCACTGATCAGTGAGTACATAGCATGTGTATTCTTTTGTGATTGGGTTACCTCACTAAGGATGTTATTTTCTAGTTCCATCCATTTGCCTATGAATTTCATGTAGTCATTGTTTTTAATAGTTGAATAGTATTTCATTGTGTAAATGTACCATATTTTCTGTATTCATTCCTCTGCTGAAGGACATCAGGATTCTTTCCAGCTTCTGGCTATTATAAATAAGGCTTCTATGAAGGTAGTGGAGCATATGTCCTTGTTATATGTTGAAACATCTTTTGGGTATAAGCCCTGGAGTGGTATAGCTGGGTCCTCAGGTAGTACTATGTCCAATTTTCTGAGGAACCACCAGACTGATTTCCAGATTGGTTGTACTAGCTTGCAATCCCACCATGAATGGAGGAGTGTTTCTTTTCAACACATTCTCACCAGCATCTGCTGTTTTTTGGTCTTAGTCATTCTGATTGGTGTGATGTGGAACCCCATGGTTGTTTTGATTTTCATTTCCCTGATGACTAAGGATGTTGAACATTTCTTCAGGAGCTTCTCGGCCATTCAGTATTCCTCAGTTGAGAATTCTTTGTTTAGCCCTATACCCTATTTTTAATAAGGTTATTTGATTATCTAGAATCTGACTTCTTGTGCTCTTTGTATATATTAGATATAAGCCCTCTCTTGGACAGGCAGGTAGATCAGTGGAATAGAATTGAAGACCCAGAAATGAACCCATACATCTATGGTCACTTGATCTTTGACAAAGAAGCTAAAACCATTCATTGGAAAAAAGACAGCATCTTCAACAAATGGTTCTGTTTCACCTGGTGGTCTGCATGTAAATAAAAATCAATCCATTCTTATCACCTTGTAAAAAGCTCAAGTCCAAGTGGATCAAGGACCTCCACATAATACTAGATACACTGTAACTAACAGAAGAGAAAGTAGGGAAGTGCCTCAAACATATGGGCACAGGGGAAAATTTCCTAAACAGAATACCAGTGGCTTATGCTCTAAGATTAAGAATTGACAAATGGGACCTCATGAAATGTCAAAGCTTCGTAAGGAAAAGGACACTGTCAATAGGACCCAACTTCATCCAACAGACTAGGGAAACATTTTTTTTCCAATCCTGAGCTCAGATCTTAATGATTGAACTGCAAAAAATATAACCAATTAGCACTCTCTTTCTCTCCAGCAGACCAGATCCTTCTGTCTACAAACATCTTAGCTAGAATTTCTATTGTTGTGACAAGGACCATGATTAAAATCAACTCAGGGAGGAAACTTTTACTCTACCTTATGCTTCCATGTAATAACCTATCATTGAGGAATATACAGGAAAGAACTAAAGCAGAAGAGGTGGGGAAGAACTTTTTAATGGTTGGTCCATTACTGGTTATTCTGTTGGCTTCCCTTTTACAAGTCAGTATCATCTGCCCAAGAATGACACCACTTACAGTGGGCTAATTCTCCACTACTATGAATCAAAAGAATGTCCAGCAGACTTGCTCACAGAACATTCTGATGTAGGCAATTTTTTTACAATCTAGAATTCCTCTTTCCAAATGATGCTAGATTGTGTTACATTGACAAGTAACAAACTAGGCTACTCACCCTCTTGGTTTTTCAGATCTTCATAAGGTAGAGGGCTCAATTAGTACTTAAAACTACGTTTAACACAGTAGATTTTGCATGTTAAAATATTGTATATCTGATGACTTCATAATAGAAGCAGATGCTCAATGGAAAGGAATCCACATATATCCCCATTTATTTGCCAAATAAACAAACAAACAAAAAAGACTGTCGTGACTTTGATGGTTTAATTTATAAATATAAACATTTTGTGATTATCAATAAATAAATTTGAAAAAAACACTAAATACTTGTCTCAATAGAATTTGACAAAAATACCAGACAAAAAGCAAGTTAAGGCTATAGGGTCTTATTTTGCCTCAAGCTAGGCGGACCTAGTTCATCAGAGTAAGGAGACATGATATAAGGAAAGTGAGACAACTGGTTACTTTGCATTCATGATCAGAAATCAGAGAAAGATGGATGCTTGTCTTACACAAACTTTATTCTAATTATTCTGTACCTCTAGGCAACAGGATGATGCCATGGATATTCAGGGTAAGGTTTTGATCATGAGAAATACCCCAACATACATGGCTACACATGTGTATCCTATTTGAAACTAAATGACATCAAGGTGACAATCAAGATTAACCTCACCTATGATAATTTCAAATATACAAATTGAGAATTGATTTTTTCTTATATAATATATGCTGGTCATGGTTTTCCTTTTCTCAACCTCTGCAGATACTGACCATTGTAGATTGAGGAGATTGTAGCTGATTTGGTGTTTAGATTTTTTTCTGGTAGTATGCAGAGTACCTTCCATAATATGAACATCAGATATTAGTTGTGAAGACTCTAGTTAGGCATCAACTTAACATTCCTCTGTAATGGGATACATAGGTATTGTTTTCAGCAACAAGGATTCACCAGCAGTTTGTAGACAGGAAGTAAATCCTGAGCTGCTAGGAGGTGAAAATTATCCAGTTGAAACTTTTATTGCCTTATTATTTTGCGATTCCATTTAGATTTCTTTCACTTATATACATAGAGTAAGGAACTTTGTAGTAGGTTTCCATACGATATGACTGATAGTCTTCAGTTTTAGAGAAAATGTATATATTTTGTCATGTATACATTGAAAATAATGATTACATATCCACAAAGTTCAAACTAAATCATTATCAATTTTATTTAAAAGGCACAAGGTGTGAGAAGAATTCAGTTAAATTTTGCATAAATCTCATTACTGGGAAGACTTCCCATTTTCTGGGAGAAAAAAATAGTTTTCTGGTAGAAAAATAGAGCTTCATCTTGTTTATCTCGCTGATGGTGATAAAACCTTTGTTGTTACACTGATTCATATTCTGCAGGAAGCCAAAGATATTATTTAAAGGAGTGTGTTCAAAGGTGTCACATTTTCTCATACCGAATAAAAAGTTATTTTTCCACAACCTGAGATATTTAGAGACTTTGATGCTGTAAATCTTTTTTCCTTTGAAGGAATCATAAAAATTTACTTTGTGCAGGT
The DNA here is from genome assembly GCF_011064425.1 of Rattus rattus. Taxonomy (NCBI): domain Eukaryota; kingdom Metazoa; phylum Chordata; class Mammalia; order Rodentia; family Muridae; genus Rattus; species Rattus rattus. The sequence continues at coordinate 11,255,548 of NC_046160.1, read as the reverse complement.
CTTTCTCAGAGTTTTATGTGTTTTGTGATGACACTTTCTTTTTCTGCATAAGGCAGAAAAGTGAGATTTACCTAACAAGGGACACAAGGATATTCATTTCAATAGTCTACAGTGGAATAAGAGCTATATTTTTAATTTGTACTTCCTTGTGTGTATCCACATTTGTGTGTACAACTGTATTTGATATATGTACCATGTGAAGGCTATATTCAAGGTCCACTCCCTAACACTTGCACAGCAAACACTTTCTATACTAAACCTTCTTCTTAAGCTCAAGAAATCTCTTTTCTTTCTTTTTTTTTTTTTTTTTTTTTTTTTTGGAGCTGGGGACCGAACCCAGGGCCTTGCGCTTGCTAGGCAAGTGCTCTACCACTGAGCTAAATCCCCAACCCCCAAGAAATCTCTAACTTGTGCCAGAACCTTTCATATCCCTTGTAGACCTTATTTTGCCACAGTTCTCCAATCCAGTATTCCTGTGCATGTTCAAATGTAGCCCAATCAATATTAACTCACTGTTTTGGGGTTAGCACTTTTCAATCAAAATTGCTCTTTTTTTTTTTTCAGAAAAATAATGCTATGTCTCTACTTTCTATTTATTGTTTGGCACTATTTGAAGAATGAATTTTATGAGAAAAAAATGGGAACACTCTCATTTGAGAGAAAAAGGAGTTTGTGAGTGAACTTTAAACACTGAGTATCAATATGAAAGTTCATTGTGATGACTACTTCCTTCTGTCCCTACCAAATCTATTTTCTCCTGAGTGTTTGTGACAGAAAAAAATAGATAAATATAACACTGCTGATTTACCACACTTGTAATGCAATATTAAAATCCCCCCAAAAGAAAGAAAATATAAAAAGAACCAAGAAGAAATAAAATAGAATGATATATATATATATATATATATATATATATATATATGATATATATGATGGGAGATGGTCAAGGCAGGCAACTTTAGATAGGAAGTTCATGGGAGAACTTCCTAAAAAGACAACTTTTGATCCTAAAATTTGAAAGGTCATAAAGTGCCTCCATAGAACAATATTGAAATTATCATCATTATAATACATCTTCATTTGAGAACTTAGGAACACATAAGATGATAGTCAATATTGTATGCCATTAACTTTTGTTAATGGAGTCAACGATCAATTATATTTTTCACAACATTCTAGAATGTGGAATAAAGTGATTATCTATCTCTCTCTCTATCTCTCTAACTATTATCTATCATCTATCTATCTCAAAGATGAGGAAAAGTATTCAATGGCTTAAAGTAATGGGGGAGCTGCTGTTCTTTTCATCTGATTCTGAACTCCAACAGTTGCTTAGTTATTCAATGACAGTTGCTTCTTATTTCTTAGCTTATAAACATCTATCTCACCACCTAGAAACACATATAGAACTGACCCAAAGCCGACAGGTTATGAGTACAATGTGAGGTAGTGAAAGCTCCAAGAGATGAGAAATGCTCTGCCACAGAGGTGGTTTAACTACTGTAGGAAGGAATCACCACTGAAGAAGACAGAAAGTAGAGATATTGTTTCACCTCCTACATTCCAATACGATTCTCCATGTCTAACCCCCTTAATATAGATGACATCAGAGACTGGCACATTCAGCTTGCGGGAGTCAGATGACGTGTGTCATGGTAAGGAGTATATGGATAACAGGTATTTAATGCCAGTCATAAGAGGTCTTTTCCAAGAGATTTATTTGAAAAAAAAAAAAACAACAACATGAGATAGATTGAAGAAAGGAGAATAGGTCAAATGAGTAAGAGAAAAGAACTGAAGTAAAATGTGGATGTTCTATTCTCTGATTTCCCCAGAGAAAGGTAAGCACATACTTGCTCTAGCCATAGAGCCCAGGAGTCATTACTAGCCCTGTCTGCCATGTGCTGGCTAAGATTTGTGGAAGTGGTTTCTGTGTGAATGACAGAAATTCCAGGGAAGTAATTAATTCCAGAAGTAAGCCATTAGGCCATCTGAATAGCATAGAAAGAATGTATAGAAAAGATATATCAATAGAATGAACCTTGTCAGGAAACCCCAGGCATGCCCAATGGAATGGTAAACAAACACATAAACAAGAAAACCAAGGCTGGAGCCAAAGCAGAACAACCAGGGAACATTTAAAAGCACCAAGGGTTGGCTAAGGTTCAAGATTAAACTAGAGTGCAGAGTAACATGAATAAACTAGGAAGGAAAATTCTTACTAGAAGTATTTAGAGAGCCATTGTTAAGTAGTAGTAAATAAGATGGTGATTTATTTAATATGGAGTTTATAAAGAATACTTCAGGATCCTACTATGTTTCTGGATAAATTATACTGCATCTAGGAGAAATTGGTAGCCAGGCAAAAATCCACACAGATAAAAGAAAATGATCTAATGGTGGTGGCTTTATATTCAAGTGGGCGTTTAAAGGATAATTATCAGAGGAGATACTAGGCCTCTGTGCATTGCTGTTTTACCATGGATTAACTCAGGGAAGGCACATTGAGGTCCCTGATTCATATCATACGTTAATTGGTGACTACAGAATGCTCAGTCTTTAGGGAACATAGGAAGGGATATATATTATAGATTTAGTTATAGATTATATAGTTATATAGATATCATATAGATATATAGATAAGTAGATATATAGATGGATATATAGATATAGATAGATAGATAGATAGATAGATAGATAGATAGATAGATAGATAGATAGATAGAGGAATAAAAGGAGGCAGAAAGGTGGGGATGGAGGAAGAGAAAAAAGACAAAAGATAGATAGATAGATAGATAGATAGATAGATAGATAGATAGATAGATAGATAGATAGATAGAGATAATCAACTCCTCCCCCGGTGCTCAAGGGTCAGTCAATCATGACTTGGTCAGTTCTGAGTAGACAGGTCCTTCTATTTCACCCTGGTGTATCTAATTTCTCTTTGGCATTATTAAAGAAGCATTCATTGTGTTTTTACTGTAGAATCCAAATGCCCCAAATCTTCTTCAAATACTTATGTCCTGATAAATTTAAGATCCAAAATTCTTTTCTTTCTTGAGAAAGGAGAGGAAATTTTTCTTTATATTGTTTGTCAATTATATATACACCAACAAGTAGGAGTAATTATTTTAAGGCTGTTTGAACATAATATCTCTTTACTTTCTATATATGTTGTATATCAAATGTTATATACTATCCATAAAATTATTACAGGGAAAAACTGCTCTATTATTTCTTTTCTGAATATCTTGAATCTACCAAAATTAGGAAACAATAAATAAATAAATAATTAGGCATTTGTGTACATGTGTTTCTGTGTTTGCATATATGTTTTGATGATTTGAATATTACACAATGATACTAATTTATGTCACTAAAGGAAGCTGATGTGTTGGAGGTGAAGTTTCTTGATGGTTCAATGATCTCTGTCTTTTACTTGGATCTTTGAAGACATTCATAACTTTTACATTTGAAGGAGTTTTTATCTCCAGTGCAACTGCAAATGTACTACAAATTGGAAAGCATCCAATAAGGATGAAATAGACAGTGATGACATATTACACTCAAGACATGGCTTAGCACAGTGACAGGAGAACCCTGAAGGGCAGAATTATAGCCAGATTGTCTTTTCTTGAGTCTGTACAACCATTGAAAAACAGCTGTTGTGAACTAACACATTGCTATCCATTTCTAATGTTTATTGAGTATGACTTTCATAACTTTTCAATACATCACTTACATAAAATCCTAAAAGAATTAAACAAACAAAAACTGACCCCTTTGGAGAAGAGAGCTGTTCTGAAGTTCAAACTCCTCTAAGCCTAATATTCTCAACTTATTTTCTTGGATGTACAGAACCAGTAGCTAGAAATAGAAGAAAAATAAAACACCAAAACAATTCTTGTAGACATAACTGGTCATGGTCAAAGTAGTTATCTTCGTAGTCACCATTATCTGATGTGTGCCTCTCGTGGAAGGCTACTCTGTGGATCATGTATAAAATTTCTTGGTAAATAACAAATGCCCAGTAAGTAATCACAGTTTCTAATGACTAAAGTACTGATTGACTAAACTGGTGTTTTTGGATACACGCTTTACAATCACAAAGCATCACTGTGCCTTGATCTTTGTACATTCATGTCCTATGTGCAGCAAACCTACAACTATGCTTTTCTAAGAATTCTTTTTCACATGGAAGCCTCACTTTCTCTGTATTTTCTCATCTTAGAGTCACTCAATTGAATTTTTCTTTTAATAATATTTTTTCTCTTTTATAGATTTTCTCTGATTTGTCTTTGTTTACAAATATTTTAAAGTACTGTTTCACCTAGTACTTATAACTGTTTTGAACATATAAGGTGCTCTTTTAACGTTTATAATTTAAAGATGGATTGGTGTCAAAGAATTTGTCTGAATATATAGGCTGTGTATTTTAGTTGCATAACATTGGGTAAATTAATCTAATTTTTGTTTATGAATCACTATGTAGATAAATGAATTGCCAGTTGGTTTATTCATGCACAATGTTTAACAATCATTGTTGAATTGTGTTAATATATTTTATTGAATGAATGCTGCTAGCTTTAGAGAACTGATTTAAATTTTATACTTCATAATTTTGAAGAAGATTATCTAGTCATTTTATTAACCATATCTGTGCAAGAGAAATATCATAGCATGTATAGTACACTAGAAGAAGTCTATCTATGAGCCTTTACTATACACCAACGAAAGAAACCAATATACAGTCATCAGAAATATAAACTATTTGCCTCTTTATATGAAGCAATATACAGGTGAAAGACATAATAATTTCTCTAAAAGTCACCCTTTTATTTAATACCAGTGATCATCAACTGCAGTTTTTAAAATTCTTAACTTTTCTGAATTGAGAGTTAAAATTTAAGCTTCCTAATATAATATATTAAAGTATGTAGATATCAAATATTCCCCAGACCGCTGACTCAAATATGTTTGGGAAACTTTTCAACTGTGCACTGACAAAGTCATAAGAAAATAACTGCAGCGTAGAATCAAGTAATGTTACCAGATCAGTCGGTAAACTGACATGATGGAGCACCGAGCTTTCATCCTGAGAGGTGCAGAAATGGGCCACATAATTCATCCTCCTGAGCCAGACAGTCAGACCAGATATTCTGATATTTTATGTCATCTGGTCCTTTGATGGGTGAACCTTTTATAACATGCCATTACATGTCATTGTAACACATTTTAAGGATGACTGTGTACTAGGGCAGAGAAATCTAGCCCCATTCTGTGAAACACCTTCATCTTGGCAGTAAGCCATCAATCTCCTTTTCTTTTCAATTTAAATACCTCATGTAAGAGACAGAAAATTCACATCTAGGTACTGACCTTGGTAGCAAATCCCAGCTTCCTTTACTACCCTGTACACGTTAGTTCAACAGAGACAAACGTCCCACCCTGTCACTTATTTTATAATTTGTATTGCATGCCATAGAAAGAACTTTACAGGATACATTATTTTAAATTTTGTTAAAAAGCTTAAGCACCACCACCACAACAACAAAAACATTTGGAGCCGTATTGAAGACATTTTCATTCTCAGGAGGCCTCAAAAGCCAAGGGCAATTTGTTTTTGGATTTGGAAATGCACTGAATTTTTTGAGTTTCCATTTCCTCCTACTGGTGTTTTTGCCATTCACAGAACAGCTGTTAACAACAAGATCTGTGGGGAGTTTGTTATCTGAATGTAATAAACATCATCATTCCTTAGAGAAGCACCAGAGAGTCCAGCAAAAGGCATCTTCAATGTGGAGATGGAAGAAAAATGGTGCCTTTGAATGGGATGTCCTGCTGGTCTATGTGTGCACTGAGCCACATGTGAGAAGTAAGAAAATTTTAAGAATCAGGATCAGTAAAAGAAACAACATGAAGCTAAGCTTAAGTGTCCTTCTGGGGAGAGTAGGGAATAAAGCAAAGGGTAATCTAATTTCGAATGAAAATACCAGTGTATCTTTAAAAAAATTTTAATGATTTTATAATACTGTGGAGTATTACATACACACAAAGAGAATAGCAACAAGAAATAGCATGCTTGGAAAGCATTTGGAAACATAACACAAAGAAAAGACAACTGAGAAATAAGTAACATGATGTGCATGTCTTACGAGATATAGTGCTTCCATGTCCGAGAATGGATTTTAAAATGACATAAAACACCTTTAAGTAAAAGATGGCGGGATAAATTGCCCTTCTAAGCAAAGATGCTAAATCTATATCTCTGTAAGAAGTTGGAAACTTCTCTGTGAACACGTTTTCCTCATCACCAATAACAGAGTGAGTTTTGATTTACCACCCTAAGGTCTTAGTTTCTAGTTATGAAACATTAGAGATAGCCTTTTGGTACAGAACTTCAATTCTAGTGACATAAATGGTTGAATGTACAATATCTCACATTCAAGGATTGCATGGGCTACAGAACGAGATTAATGTCAGGCAGGGCAACTTACTGTCAGTCTTCTTCAAAATCAAAGAGGAGACTAAAGAGATGCTACACTAGTTAAGGTGACTCGTGGCTCTGCCAGAGGACAGAACTCAGTTTCTAGGATCCATGTCCAGTGGCTCACAACTGCTTGTTTCTCCAGATTTGGTGTTCTGACATCTCTGACTTCCATGGGTATCTGTGTGTGCATGCACACACACACACACACACACACACACACACACACACACACACACACACATACACACACACACACATACACACACACACACATACACATACACACACACACACACACACACACACACACACACACACACACACACACACACACACACGCACACACACACACACACACACACACACACACACACACACACACACACACACACACACACACACACACACACACACACACACACACACACACACACACACACACACACACACACACACACACACACACACACACACATACACACACACTACAACACATGCTTACATATAAAAATAACTTTCAAAATGAAATTAAAGTAAAAATTAAATGTTTCGTTGATAAAGCTCAAAAATCCAGTAGTTACCTAGCATACTTGCAAAGCTGCGTTTGACGTCCTGGATTGCAAATCATTCCAATATCCAAATAATTGCCCAAACTATACTAATTTCCATAGAGTTGGTTTATAATTTAATAGCTCACATGTATCTTTATTTTTTTAAAAAAATCCTAGTTTTAATGATGATTTTAAAATGCTTCAACCTTTCTTATAACACACCACCCACCAGAGGTAGTGGAAAATAAAGGAAATGGGGGAAGTGGACCTGTTTAGAAAGGTTCTTTGTAGCAACTCCCCTCTCTGTTGTCTGGAAATCAACAGTTCAGTTCACAGGTTAGCAGGCAGCAGCTTAATCCACTGAAAATACTTCACAGATACACCAGCAGTCCAGTTCAGCAGAGTGGGGTTAGCAACAGTGGTGACAGGATGTAGCAGAGACAGCCAGGTCTCAGCCTTGGCTTGAGTCATCCAAAGAGACTTGGAGGAACACCAGGAGAAGTTCTCAGCTGTGACTTTCTTAGGGAAGCAGTGATCAGCCAAGATGAGAGACCCACAAGTGTTGTACAACTAGCTGTACCAGCAAGCCAAGCTCTGTCTCCATCATTCCCTGGAGTCCTATGTATACCATACATCCAAACATCACGTGTCATCCTCATGCCTTGTCTCAGCACAGCTCTTGCCTCATCATATGCATCCAAGCAGCCCAAGTCCTGGGAAGCAGCAAGAAACAGCATCACACCACCAGAAGTTTTTTGGTTCTTTCTCTCTATGTAGTCACAACAAATTCAAGTTAACTATGGAATATAAGGCAGACCTATACTGAGATGGATCTCAGTGAGTTTGGACTAGCCCGGTCTACATAACTGGTCGTAGGTCAGGTACACTTACAAAGTTAGAGTCTGTTTCAAATAAATAATACATACATATATGTATGCTTATTACCTAGCTTGATCAATTGGAAAAGTATTTAAAATTAATAAGGTCACCTCACCTAAGTTACTAAGTTAGTATGTGAATATGGTGGGAGATGTTTGCAATCCCAGAATTTCAGAGGTTGTGATAGAAAGATGGATAGATTAAGTCTGATTGGAACTATATAACTGCCTGACACATAGAAAACATTATGTACCCCTACGCACATTCAAAGGAAGAAAGAAAGAGAAAAACAAAGGAAAGAAGGAAAGAAAAAGAAAGAGCACTTTCTTGCTGTGTTCACATTTTTTAAAATCTCTAATTTTCAATTAAGTTATACACCATAAGTCATGCATGTTATGGGAGATTTTATTACACCAAGCTACAACTGAAGCAGTTTTTCTGCTTCATGTAATTTTAATGTAATAGTTTTGGTCAAGGAAAATTTCTGCTTTTTATAAACATGATATTTCAATATGTTGTTGACCATCTTATACTCGATACTAGGGGTTAGCACATTAAAAATAGACTATTTATTGCTGCACTACTATGGCAGTCTGATTATTTATATATATATTCCTTCCTTTTTCTTCCTTTTTTTTTTTTTTTTTTTTGTTTTCAGACAAGGTTTCTCTCTGTAGTCCTGGCTTTTCTGGAATTTCTGTCCCTGCCTCCTGAGTGCTGGTATGAAATGCATGTACCAACACTTTCTGTATCTTTTCTTTAAACTTGGCTTTTAGTAATGTATTTATTATTGTTAATTATTATTAATTATTAATAGTAATTATTATTATTTCTCCTACATACAAGAACAGAGATGTGAACTTCCCATCAATACAAAAATTATGTTAGAATTAATCTTCATACAGTCATTAAACATGAAATACAGCAATTCAAGAACCTTTCCTTCCTTACTATGAATACCAAAATATTTGGGAAATAGTGGCAAACACAACCCTAACACTGTGTATTTGGTGCTAAATACCCAAACTCTTATTTCATAGATAATAACCTTCCTCCTACAAGTCAGATTCTATTTATTGCTTTTAGAGTTACTCAAAAAAAATACAGAAAACATAATAGTTTTCTTTTTGTAACAGGTTGTTCTTAGTAACCCAGGCAAACCAGGTATTCATGATTCTCCTACTTCACTGACTCCTTAGATTGTAAATGTTTACCACCAGGTTGGGCATGAAGGCAATATTCTTTACAGAAGAAAAACAAACAAAAAACCCAAACTAAACCAAACCAAAGCAACCCACAAAACTATTGTGATGCCTACCACTTATCTTTTGTGTGTAGCAGGAAATCACTTAATGAATTCTGGTTTCTACTTGTGATTCTATATGCCAGTAGCCAACATAGCACAAACAGCGAGAGAGTATTCAAACTCTAATTTGTGGTATGTAATAGCTGTAAAATAGTGTTTTAAAATGTTTTAAAACATGCTTTAAGTACCTATGTTTTAAAATGTTTAATGTTTCAAAAATCTATTTAATGAATTTATTTCAGAAATTGCATTTTACATCACATATAGGTATATAAATCGTATGCCATATATGTGGGAACATCTAAGTGTAAATAATAAATTATAATTAATAATGATGATCAAACAAGGTGGAGAAGAAGAAAAAGGGAGGACATTTATAATAAGAAATTTGATATGAGAACATATTTGAAAATAAACAATTATATAGCCATGTATAATATATTGTATATGGTCTGATATAAAAATATTAAATCCTTAATTCATGATTTCAAACAGGACCATAATCAGTACATATTTTCTTAAAAGTACAGATTAACTGATTTTGAATTTGCAATGCCTACAATCACGAAGAAATCAAATAAGAAGGAACTGAAAAGCAGCTATTACACATGGGGGAAACTGCATTTGGCAAAATAAAATTTTATTTGCCATCATGCATTCTGATCTGAAAGTTGCTCTCATGCATTTATTTGTTAATTTTTATGGATAGAAACTACAAATTTGACATCAAATATCTAAAATGTGAAATTTTTTTTTATAGCCTATCATTATTTAATTACAGTTAAGCAAACAATTTCTAAATTCAGGTCTTCATTTGTTACAAACATATTTATTCCAATAAATAAATTGAAAAGTTCCAAGTACTGAACATTATGCCAAGATAATTGTTATGCAACAGTTTTCTTCCAGATTGAAACATTTTTCCTTGCAGGAAAGCTTTTAAGGCAGGAATATAAACTCAAAATGGCTTCAGGAAGTACCTGAAACTGACCAGATTCTTTAGTTTCATCTTTCCAAGAGTAAGTAGGCTAAGCTGTTAAGTCACAGACAAGCCAATCTGTAATGAAGACTCTGAGACAAATTCAGCTTACTGGGAGAAGCAGAAACCAAAACAGCTGCCTAGAAGAGGCTTAGATTGAGTAACATTGAAGTCATCTCTCCAACATGAATACTGGGAAATGTGCTCTAGATTTGTAGGTTCTGTGATCTGTTACCATATTAAGGTGGACATCAATGACACAACTTTGATTGATAGTTCTTGAGTAACTACCTTCTTACCTCATCCCTATAGTAACCCCAATAAAACTCAATGGTTCACCCACTTGGTGGTATCTGTCCTTTGATCTATTTGATATACCATGGACTTTCTATATATGGGGTGTAAAATCTTGCCAACAATAATACAAACAAAAACAATACAATACATCATCCCTCTCTGAAGAATTAAAATAAATGAAAAGTATGTATGCTCTTTTCATGATAAGTCTATATTTATGTAAAAAGAAATAGGGATTATAATAACACAGCAGGTTATCAGAAGATGCAGAGTTTACCCTTGACCAAATAATTTGATCTGAGAATAGAATATTGACAAATATCAAGTAATCAGAAATTAGTATCATTTGACTATTTTGGATTTGCTTGCTGCTCTTTGGAAAGTATCCTGTAAAAAAGTTAAAGCCAGCATTCCAAAAGTCAATAGATCATTTGCAGCATCAGACATCAGAACTGAAGCTCCCTGGAATAACGAGTCTGTCAACATCAGACAGTGAGCGATACCATCTAACTATGCAGTCCCAGCTGAGACTCCTGGGAACCATAAATATCACACAAGCTGGCACAGACCAGATGAGCTTTTCAGATGGTTTGTAGAATTGTGAGAAATATTACTAATGTATTTTCCTTTCAACCATTATGTTTTGTCATGGTTTGTTATACATCCAAGGCAAAATTGAAATAATCCTACTATTCTATAATTTGGAATATTATGTATATATATATATATATATATATATATATATATACTATATATCCACATGTATACAAATATGTGTACATGTATATGTGGTATATACATATACATAATAAACATATTCAGAGCCTTTTAAAACTTTGCAAGTCTTTAGTGTACTCCAGATCTGTAACTGAAGTCGAGATATTTATAAGAATGCTAATTAAGGTGACATTACACTGACATCCTTTAACTGACTTTCATCTGCTTTAAAGTGGAGAAAAGAAGACATGAAGAAATAAGTACAGCAATGAACTTTTGCCCAAAATTAGAAAATGTAACATTTTAAAAATATGTCATGTACCATATGCCACATTGGCTTCTATTACTACAGTAATTCATAACATTTCTGCATGCCAGCACACTTAGTCGTCTGTACAATATGGTCTTCACTTCACTGGCATTTGTCACTGCTTGGTATTACATTCTGTTAGTAGGAAGATGGGTGTTCTGACCACTTTAAGGGCCATTAATTCCCACAGTTCATTTAGTAACAGTTCCTTTGATATATTAATGGAGTTCCAGAATATCTGAACATTTTCTTTCTTTTTCCTTGAATAGAAATGAATATAACAACCACAAGACAAATTTTAGCTTCACAAGATATACTAATTTTGGAACTCTTAGATATATATCTAAGAATAAACCTCATGTAAACAACCACAGATAAAAAGACAAGTCACTTATTTGAACTAGAACATCGAGGCATCTAGAAGACTGCACCTTTCAGAGGGTTCAAGCTCTCTGCTGCCCCACAGGATTTACAAATGGGATATTCTTTCTTTGGTGTCTTTGTAAGTGAACCCACATAATCCCATGACTATACCCCAAGAAGAACATTTTTCCTGTGGTTCTCCATTTTCCCTTAGCTCTTGACAGGGACTCATCTTTATACTAGGGTAGAGGAGGAGTTGTAGGTAGTCTACAACACTTTAAACTACCATTATTTTCCTGTTATTGCTGTAAACCTTGAAAAGTACTCAGTTCATTATGCTATACATCTCAAAGAAGTATAAGTATTGATCATCATAAAAGACTATGATTATACGACTGCATTACTTGGCTGATCTTGGTGACAGTTATAAAACTTAATGGCTTAAAGCATCTAGTGATTACTTCTTTAGATGACATCATTTTCAGATACGAGATGCTGGCTGGACTCACTTGGATTTATGAAACAGAATTACACTGCAAAGTATACTGGATTGGGTGGATCAAAATGACCTCACTTACATAGTTTTAGCTTTATTGATTTCCTTGTGTGTTAACTTCAAAGCCATGTTCCAGGTAGGTGAAAGAGGTAGCCCAATGTCTCCTGATCCATGTGCATAGTCCCTCATGATAAATTATTCTACTGTTGAAAATGAATGAGGGCCTATTCAAGATAATAGAGGCTCCATCATAGGGTCAGAGTAAGGTGTGATGTGAGAGGTTAACAAACACTGCAATGGAGGATGTATGGTCGTTCAGGCTACCATGAGTACCAGTTTTAAAGCACATATTACTGTTGTCTACACTGGAGAAAAGCTCAAATAATATTATCTTGCCTTTTTAAAAATTATTTTATTTATTTACATTTCAAATGTTATCCCCCTTCCTGGTCCCCCCCCCATGAACATCCCCACCTTCCACCCCCCTTTGCCTCTAAGAGAATGTTTCCCAACCCACTCACTCATAACCACCTCATCCTCCTAGCATCCCCTTTTTCTGGGGCATCAAGCCATCACAGGACCAAGTGTCTCTCCTTCCACTGATGCCAGAGAAGGCAGTCTTCTGCTACATATGTAGCAGGAGCAGTATATATGTAGCAGGAGTGCATATGTAGCAGGAGCCTATGTCTACTCTTTGGTTGGTGGTTTAGTCCTTGGAAGCTCTGATGGGTTCAGTTAAGTGATACTGTTGTTCTTTATTTTTATTATTGGATATATTTCTTTATGTACATTTCAAATGTTATTTCCTTTCCTGGTTACCTGTTTGTTTGCTTGCTTGTTTGTTTTTCTTTTTCAAATTGTTTCTCTTGCAGATAATTTTTCCATCTTTATTAAATTGGGTATTTCTTATTTGCATTTCAAATGTTATTCCCTTTCCTGGTTTCCAGGCCAACAACCTCCTAACCCCTCCCCTCTTCTTTACAGGTGTTCCCCTCCCCATCCTTCCCCCATTACTGCCCAAGAATCCTATTCACCGGGGGTTCAGTCTTGGCAGGAGCAAGGCTTCCCCTTCCACTGGTGCCCTTACTAGGCTATTCATTGCTACCTATGAGGTTGGAGCCCAGGGTCAGTCCATGTATAGTCTTTGGGTAGTGGCTTAATCAATACGGCAATCTTTGGATGGCCTTTACTTCAGTCTCTGCTCTAATTTTTTGCCTTGCATTTCTTTTAGATAGGAACAATTCTGGGTTAAAATATTTGAGATGGGTGGGTGACCCCATCCTACAACTAGGGACAATGTTTATCTACTAGAATTGGTCTCTTCAAGTTCTATCTCCCCTCTGTTGTGTATTTCAGTTAATGTCATCCCTGTTGGGGCCTAGGAGACTCTTTTATCACAAGCCACTGGGATTTTCTAGTGCTTGCTTCTCTCTTCCTGATCCCCAGTACTGTAGATTTCTCTTCATTCTCCTGGCCCTTTGGACTTCTCTCCTTCCTCCTCTCATACCTGATCCTGCCCCATTTTCATTCCCTCTCCCCTTTCCCACCCAGGTCAATCCCTCCTTCTGCCCCCCCCCCTTGATAATATTGCTCCTTGTTCTAAGTGGGATTGAAGCATCCACAATTTGGCCTTCCTTCTTCTTAAGCTTCATATGGACTGTGAGTCATACTGTGGGTGTTCTGAGCTTTGCGGTTAATATCTACTTATTAGTGAGCACATACCATGTATGTCTTTTTGTGACAAGGTTACCTCACTCAGGATGATATTTTCTAGAACCATTCATTTGCTGGCAAATTTCATGAAATCATCGTGTTTAATAGCTGAGTAGTACTCCATTGTGTACACATTTTCTGTATTCGTTCCTCTGTTGAGGGACATCTGTGTTGTTTTCAGCTCCTGGCTATTATAAAAGAGGTTGCTATGAACATAGTAGAGCACATGTCCATGTGCATAGTGTAGTATCTTTTGGGTATATGCAATGGTATAGCTTCTTCTTCTTCTTCAGGTAGAGCTATTTCCAATTTTCTAAGGAACTGCCAGATTGAATTACTAAATGGTTATAATCTCACCAACAGTGGAGGAGTGTTCTCCTTTCTCCATACAATCAGCAGCAACTACTGTCACTTGAGTTTTTGATCTTAGCCATTTTGATTGATTTAAGGTGGAATCTCGGGGTCATTTTGATTTGCATCCCAGATGCTGAAGGATGTGGAACATTTCTTTAGGTATTCTTGGCAATTTGAGATTCACCAATTGAGAATTCTTTGTTTAGCCCTGTACTCCATTTTCAAATTGGGTTCTTTGTTAGCTTCTAGATTTCTTGATATATTTTGAATATTAGTCCTCTATCAGACGTGGTTAGTGAAGACTATTTCTCAATTTGTGGGTTGACATTTTTCCCCCTATTGAAAATGTTATTTGCTGTATAGAAGCTTTTCAGTTTCATTGGGTCCCATTTGTCAATTGTTGATCATAGAGCCTGAGCCACTGGTGTTCTGTTGAGGAAAGTTTCCTCTGTGCCTATATGTCTACGGCTCTTTCACACCTTCTTTTCTATTAGATTCAGTGTATCTGGTTTTATGTGAAGGTCCTTGATCCACTTGGACTTGAGTTTTGTACAAGGAGACAAAAATAGATCAATTTGCATTATTCTACATGTAGACTATCAAACCAACACCGTTTGTAGAAGACGCCTTTTTCCCCCAATGGTTCATTTTGGCTTCTTTGTCAAATATCAAGTGACCATAGATGTATGGGTTTATTTCAGTGTCTTCAATTCTGTTTCAGTGTCACACCTTTCTGTTTCTGTAGCAATATCATGCAGTTTTTATCACCATTGCTCAGTAGTAGTACTTGAGGTCAGGATGGTGATTCCCCCAGAAGTTCTTTTATTGTTGAGGATAGTTTTCATAGTTATTCCATGTGAAGTTGAGAATTGCTCTTTATCTCTGTGAAGAATTGAGTTGGAATTTTGATGGGTATTGCATTTAATCTATAGATTGATGTTGGTAAAATGGTGATTTTTTACTGTGTTAATCCTACTGATCCATGAGTATGGGAGATCTTTCTATCTTCAGAGGTCTTCTTTGATTTCTTTCTTCAGCAATTTGAAGTTCTGCCATGCAAATCTTTCACTTACCAAGTTAGAGTAACACCAAGATATTTTATATTATTTGTCACTATTGTGAATGGTGTTGTTTCCTTCCTTCCTTCCTTCCTTCCTTCCTTCCTTCCTTCCTTCCTTCTTTCTTTCTTTCTTTCTTTCTTTCGCCATTTATCTTTTGTGTAGAGAAAGGCTATTGATTAGTTTGAGTTGATTTTATATATCCAGCCACTTTGCTGAAGTTGTTTATCAGGTGTAGGTGTTCTCTGGTAGATAGTGGCTTATACATACTCTCATGTCATCTGCAAACAGTGATACCTTGACTTCTTCCTTTTCTTTTTTAAGATTTATTTATTTGTTTGTTTATTTATTTGTTTATTTAAAGTTCACTGTAGCTGTCTTCAGACACACCAGAAGAGGGCATCAGATCTTATTATAGATGGTTGTGAGGGACCTCTGGAAGAGCCGTCATTGCTCTTAACCACTGAGCCATCTCTCTAGCCCAACTTCTTCCTTTCCAATGTGTATCATTGACCTCCTTTTCTTGTCTAATTGCTTTAACTACAACTTCAAGTACTATATTGAATAAGTAAAAAGAAAAAGGGCAGCCTTGTCTTGTTCCTGACTTTAGTGAAATTTCTTTAAGTTTTGCTCCCTTTATTTTGTTGTTGGCTGTTGGTGTACTGTATATTGCTTTTATTATGTTTAGATATATGCCTTAAATCCAGGATCTCTCCAAGACTTTTTAACATAAAGTGGTTTTGTATTTTGTCAAAGGCTTTTTCAGCATCTAATGAGATGATCATGTGTTCTTTTTTTTCTTTGAGTTTGTTTAAATAGTGGATTATAAAGATGGATTTCTATATTTTGAACCATCCCTCCATCCCTGGGATGAAGCATACTTGACCATGGTGAACAATTTTTTTAATGTAATCTTTCAATTCTATCTACAAGCATTTTAGTGAGTATGTTTGTATTGATATTCTTATCAGAATAGGTCTAAATTTCTCTTTATTTGTTGGCTCTTTGTGTGATTTAGCTACCAGTGTTAACTATTGCTTCCAAGATCGAATTAGGCAGTGTTGTTTCTGTTTCTATCCTGTGGAATACTTTGAGAAATATTGGTATTAGATCTTCTTTGAAAGTCTGATAGAATTCTGCACTAGAACTGTCTGGATCTGTTCTCTTTTTTGGTTGGGAGACTTTTAGTTACTGCTTCTATTTCTATAGGGGCTACAACTGTTCAGATAGTTTACTGATCCTGATTTAACTTTTGTACATGGTATCTATCTTGAAAATCATCCATTTCGTCTAGCTTTTCCAGTTGTGTTAAGTATAAGCTTTTACAGTAGGATCTAATGATTTTTTGAATTTCCTTGCTTTCAGTTGTTATGTCTCCCTTTTCATTTCTGATTTTGTTAAGTTGGGTAATGTCTCTGTGTGTTCTAGTCAGTTTGGCAAAGGGTTTATCTACCTTGTTTATTTTTTCATTCAGCCATGATTTTGATTATTTATTGTCTTCTACTCCTCATGGGTGTGTTTGCTTCTTTTTGTTCTAGAGATTTAAGATGTGGCTCTTAAATTGCTGGTGTAGGATCTTTCCAATTTCTTCAAGAATGCACTCAGTACTAAGAAATTTCCTCTTAGCACTTCTTTCATTGTGTCCTATAAGTTTGGGCAATGATGTGTCGTGATTTTCATTAAATTCTAAAAAGTCTTTAATTTCTTTCTTTATTTTTACCTCTACCATCATAACTTTCATTAGTATCATTATCATTGAGTAGAGAATTTTCAGTTTCCATGCATATATGGGCTTTCTGTTATTTTGTTGTTATTGAAGACCAGCCTTAATCCATAATGATCTGATAAAATTCTTGAGATTTTTTATGTCTTATAGTACCTGTTGAGTCTTGTTTGTGTCATATTATATGATCAATTTTGGAGAAGGTACCATGATGTGCTGAGAAGAAGGTATATTCTTTTGTTTAAGGGTGTAATGTTCTGTAGGTATTTGTCAACCATTTGGTTTATAACTTTTGTTGGTTTCACTGTGTCTCTGTTTAGTTTCTGTTTCCATTGGTGACAGTGTGGTGTTGAAGACTCCCTCCATTATTGTGCGGGGAACAATTTGAGTTTGGAGCTTTAGTAATGTTTCTTTTACCAAGTGGGTACCCTTGCATTTGGAGCATAGATGTTCAGAATTGAAAGTTCATCTTGGTGTATTTTTGCTTTGAGGAGTATGAAGTTCTCTTCCCTATCTCTTTTGATAATATTGATTGAAAGTCTATATATATTTTTTTGTTTTGATAACAGAATGGCTACTCCTCCTTTTTTCCTTGAGACCATTTGCTTGGAATATTTTTTCCAGTCTTTTACTCTGAGGTATTGTCAGTCTTTATCACTGAGGTGTGTAACTTGTATGCAGCAAAATGATAGGTTCTGTTTATGTATCCAGTCTGTTAATCTATTTTTTTAATTGGAGAATTTAATCCATTGATATTGAAAGATATTAATGTCCAATGATTGTTTGTTCCTGTTATTTTTGTTGGTAAAGTGGTATTATGTTTGGGCGGTTCTCTTGGGTTTGTTATAGCATGATTAATTTCTTGGGGTTTTTTTGGGGGGGGTTATGGTTTCCCTCCTTGTGTTGGAGTTTTCCCTCTAGTAACCATTGGAGGCCTGAAAGAGTGGATAGATATTGTTTAAATTTGGTTTTGTCACAGAATATCTTGGTTTTTCCATGTATGGCAATTGAAAGTTTTGCTGGGTCTAGTAGCTTGGGTGGGCATTTGTGTTCTTTTAAGGTCTGTGTGACATCAGCCCAGGATCTTCTAGCTTTTAGAGTCTCTGTTGAGAAGTCTGGTGAAATTTTGATAGTTCTTCCTTTATATATTTCTTGACATTTTTTCTTACTACTTTTAAGCTTTTATTATTCTTTCTTTGTTCTATGTATTTAGGGTTTTGATTTCTATGTGAAGGGAGGATTTTCTTTTCCAATCCAATCTATTTGGTGTTCTATAGGCTTCTTGTACTCTTGGCATATTTTTGTATCATTCAAACACATAAAATTGTTTTCTAATGTAATGATGTTGAGATAAGGTGTGTATTTGATTCTACTTTCATATTATGAACTTCATCACAGTATCACAGTACAATCTCCAACTTAAAGTCTAGAAAAGGTAAACTATTTTCACTTTTATCATCTAGGCATAATAATTGGCAAAGAAAACTGATTAATATTTAGTCAAAGAAAATATCTGGCCACTGTATCTTCGTTGTAAGTGACATAAAGGTCACATGTACAGCCACTAACAATGTCAAACTATTATTTTAAGTTTTAAAATAAAGGTATATGTATACAGAAAGGCAACAATTACATGGCAATGTTCATTTCAGTTTCTTCTGTAAGAGTTTTACTTACTAGAAACACTTGTCAATCAGTAAAATGAGAGGCTTTCTTAAGCTAGCTTTCAAAGTAATGTTAGTTCCATTAGTTCAATTTAAACCCATAAACACATGTGACATGAAACCAAGATAAGCACAGAAATAGACTAACTTTAGTGGAGACAATCTTATCTAACATTCTATTTAAATACATTTAAGTACATATTTGCACCTGCTCAGACTTTCATGAATGTAACAAATTAAAACATAAAACTGCATCTTACATTTTGTTGCATATATAAGACTCAAAATGATATTATGAGTCTATGCACTTAGAAATACTGTCAATGGAAGTGACCCCATTTTTTTTAATAATCTGTGGGAATCTTTGTCTTGGAAATAGTTAATTATTTTTGATCTTTTTCGTCAGCCTGAGAGTTTATTTTATATATAGCCTAATAGCATTAGAATGTGTTATACTACAACAAGAAAGGAAGAAAGGAAGAAAGGAAGAAAGGAAGGAAAGAAGAAAGTAAAAAGAATAAACAAAGAAAAAATAAAAATCAATCCAAAATTAAGCTAAATCAAACCTAAGTAACACAAACCAAAAATAACAACAAAAAAGAGCAATGAGACTTCTATGCTTACTGAAAAGGTGAAACAAAGTTTATTGTTCTTTAACAAGGTTACAAAATTCTTCCTGCAATTATAATTTAATTGGAAGACTTCTATATAAAAAGGCAACATGCCATGCCTGGATGAAGTTAGGCTATCTCTGTAGCTTCTGCTTTCTATATTAATGACACATTGTTTCTAAAATAATCTTGAAATTTTTCTGTCAATTAGGAAAGTCTTAACTGGGGACGGGAGAGGAAGGAAGAGAATACAGAAAGAAGATTTACGTAAGAAGGAAGGACAAAACATCAATGTTGTTTGAAAAATCATAGGAAAAGATTAAAAACTGAGTTCATACTATATACACACACATGCTCATGCACACATACACACATGCACCCACACTATAGCAAGGGAAACCTCCCTTTGCATTGTTGATTAGGGAGTTTCAAGGGGTTTCTCAAACAGTAAGGCTATTGCTATTGCCTGTGAGTGCTTTCGTCAATGTGGAAGTAAGATCCTATTATTGAAGTTTGTCCACCTGTTGGGCATTGAATTGAAAGGGATCAGACTGTTATTGCCTTGGATTCCTCCATCATGAGGACTAACACTCAGAGTATTAGAAGATGCTGTGGAAGCTACCAAGGAAGAAAAGCAATTAATCATTCCACAAGCATTTCTTGTACAGAAAGGTATATCCAGTGGTACAGCAGTGACAGTTATAACAAAAAACTGTCTGATTAGACTGTAGAATCTACTCAAAGGAAAGAAATTCATGTCTGGGACTGTGAATTTAGCCAACTGCGTGTGATTTGAGAGGTTGTTGATATTAGAGGAGAACCTATTATTGCCATTTTCTTCTATCCAAAGGGCACAAGGTACTTGACTCATAAAACAGGGAGCAATCAAGCTGGTACTGAAATTACTGTATACAGGTTTCCAGGCTTCACAGGAAGTTTTAAAGTATTGATATAAATCAATTACAATAAATTATTGCAAGTGGATAGATGGAATGACTGCCACAAAAAAACAGAAAAAAAGATATACTCAAAATTTCTGTTGATAAATCAAACTTGAAAGAAAACTCACGTCTCTTATGGGAACACAGGAAGAAGGAAACAGAAAAAGTGAGTTCTAGAGTGGCAGGAGGAGAGTGCTGAAGTTGATGAATGGGTTTCATATCTTGATTATGGAGATAGTTACATAAGAGCAGGCAGCTGAAATGTCATCAAACTGCATACCTTAAGATGATCTTATTGTGTGTCATTCGTATTGTTATTGGGCTATTTATCTGAAATTAAATTGAAAACAAGGGATTTAATTTCTCAAGGAAATACTCAGTCTTACTGCTGCCTAAGTAATTGTATAAAATGTGGCTTCATATTTTTCAAATGTTTCAAGAATTTATGCTATGTGTAAGGTCCTTAAAATAGAATGTATTACAGGGAAGATTTTCTATTATAGTTTTAAAGTGGATGTCATGAAAGAATGCTTATTTTGCTTCTTCTGGAACAGTGGTGCAAGGTGATGTAATTGATCCAGGTTGGCAATGAAAGCTATTCCCAGAGCTCGACTTCAGATGTATGCAATTCGATTGTAGGATCTTTATACTTTTCCACCTACATTATCTTATCAAGGCTGAATTTTTCTCTAATTATAATGTAAAAATCAATTGTAAAATCTGAGACTATAGCTTTGTGATAGACACTTGCTTTGACTTTACAAAGCATTAGAATCAGTTCCCAGGATTGCATGAAAAAAATCATCATGAATGCTTAAAAATATTAAATAAGCATTTATGCCCATTTAGCTTTTCTCCTTCAATCTCCATCTCCATTAGAATACATTAAAGCTGTGTAGAAGTATGTGCTAGTTTCAGTAGTACACTGCTTTTGACAATCTGTCATCCTCTCCAAAATATCTCTGGACCATTTTCAGAGCCTAGTAACACACAGTCTGCTGCTCAAGTCATCTGACCTATGTCATCAGGACAAAACAGTAACCTACAGATTGGGAAAAGGTCTTTACCAATCCTAAACGCGAGAGAAGGCTAAAATCCAAAATATATAAAGAACTCAACAAGCTAACCAAAAGGTACCAGACAAAAAAAATGGAAACAAAATTCTTAACCGAGGAATCTCTAACAGCTGAGAATATCCTAAAGAAATGTTCAACATCCTTAGTCATCAGGAAAATGAAAATCAAAACAACCCTGAGATTCCATCTCACACCAGTCAGAATGGCTACGATCAAAAATTCAGGTGACAGAAGATGCTGGTTAGGATTTGAGAAAGGGGAACACTCCTCCATTGTTGGTGGGATTGCAAGTTGGTACAACCTCTCTGGAAATGAGTCAGGCAGTTCCTCAGAAAATTGGACATAGTACTATGTGAAGACCCAGCTATACTACTCCTGGGCATATACCCAAAAGATGCTCCAACATATAACAAGGACACATATTCCATTATGTTTATAGCAGCTTTATTTATAATAGCCAGATGCTGGAAGGAACCTTCAACAGAGGAATGGATACAGAAAATATGGTACATTTACACAAT
Organism: Rattus rattus; assembly: GCF_011064425.1. Taxonomy (NCBI): domain Eukaryota; kingdom Metazoa; phylum Chordata; class Mammalia; order Rodentia; family Muridae; genus Rattus; species Rattus rattus. The sequence continues at coordinate 11,233,499 of NC_046160.1, read as the reverse complement.
GGAGTACTTCTCGGCTATTAAAAGTAATGACTTCATTAAATTTGCAGGCAAATGAGTGGAACTGGAAAATATTATCCCGAGTGAAGTAACCCAGTCACTAAAGAACACACATGTACTCACTGATAAGTGGATATTAGATAATAAGCTCAGAATAGCTACAACTCAGAGACTATATGAAACTCAAGAAGGAAGAGCAAAGTGTGGATGCTTCAGTCCTACTTAAAAGGGGGAAGAAAATAATTACAGGAGGTAGAGGAATAGAGCCACATTGGAGTGAGAAAGGAGGGAGAAGGGTAAAGGGGGCAGAACTAGGTGAGGCAGGAGAGGGTGGAGGAAGTACAGAGCATCAGGAATCTGAAAGGAGGTATGTAGCAGAGGATTATGGAGAACTGGGGATAGGCACCAGAAAGTCCCAGAAGAAAGGAAAACAAGAGACACCCAGGACACAGCAGGGATGACATTAGCTGAAATACCCAACAAAGAAAAGAGAACCTGTATAGACCATATCCAGAGATTAGGCATAGCGTCCAGTTGAGGGATGGAGGCACCCACCCTTCTCAAAATTTTAACTCAGAGTTGCTCCTGTCTGAAGATAATACAGTGACAAAGAGTTGAGCGGAGAGAGAAGGAAAGGCCATCCAGAGACTGCCCTACCTGGGGATCCATCCCATATGCAGACACCAAACCCAGACACTATTGCTAATTCCATGAAATGCTGTCTGACAGAAGCTATATAAAGTTTCCTGAGAGGCTCTGCCAGAGCTTGACCAATACAGTGCGGATGCTTGCAGCCAAACATTAGACTGATCATGGGGACCCCAGTGGAGGGATTTGCAACCCATATGAAGAACAACAATATCAACCAATCAGAACCCCCAGAACTCCCAAGGACTAAACTACCAGCCAAAGAGTACACACAGAGGGACCCCTGTGGCTCTAGCTGAATATGAAGCAGAGGATTACCTTATCTGGCATCAATGGGAGGGGAGGCCTTAGTCTTGTGAAGGTTCAATGCTCCAGTGTAGGGGAATGTTAGGGCAGTGAGGAGGGAGTGGGTGGGTGGGAGGGTGGGTGGAGTAGCACCCTCATAGAAACAGTGGAGAGCGGATATGGGATAGAAGGGTTGCAGTGATAACATTTGAAATATAAATGAATAAAGTAATCAATAAAAAATATAAAAAAAGATCTTTGAGCAACTCTGTAATTTATAAAGCCCATTGATACTTCATAAAACTATATCACTCCATTTCTAATTAGCTCCACTTTAAAATTACCACAGTTTTGTTATTAGCAGATGGCATACTTAATTCCTGGGTCCCTGGTCGCTGTCAATATCTGACCTCTCTTTCCAGTATTATAAACATGTAACCCCACACCAGCATTTGAATATAACCGTTCAGAGCTGTACCATTTGAGTGCATTTTCTAAAAGCTTTCATTGCTACGTGTTGACCTAGAAGAACAGTTCAGTTAATATTTCTGGTCAAACATTGTCTACAGATTTATTAGAAATCCTTTAAGTAGTATTGTGAATAATAAGAACAGAACAGAAAAGTTTTCCTTAAACTATTTAAAAATGCTCTATAGTAGACCATGTTTATATTTTAAGAATGACAAAAATAATTGAAAAGAATAAGTGGCCACTATGCACACCATTAGATTGGGCAAATTGATTGTATAGCTTGGTATTGATGCTCATATATTTCATATTTGTTGACTTGTCAGCAATAACAAAAGATAGCATTTAAAATTTTGAGAAATAAAAATTTATTAAGTGATAATGTGTCAGGCTGCTTTGCGTAGGACTTGCTGTCAGCATTATGTTTTGTTACACATCTTCAGGGCTTATCTACTCCCTATTGTCTTGCTCATTGAATTACTCTGGAATTGTTCAGAGATTACAAAAAAAAACAAAACACAAAGCAACTCATTTGGAGAATATCTTTCAACCCACTTATATCAATGGGATAATATTATTTCTTGTTGAGCTAAAGATCGAAACTAATATGAGTTTGCAAAGTGCATAGCTTAAGAAAAATTCAAAGGTAATAAATAATATTCTCAGTGGGTATATGAACTGTATTTAAGGGTAAGGTCCCAAGCCCAGCAGTAATAAGTAAGCACAAAATGGTCTCACTAGTATTGTTTCAGACCTTTGTCGCTTACTGCTTTGTTTGGGCATTTTCTTCTTGTATTATTGCTCTTTTGGTTATGCATTTTGGTTTCCAGTTTTGTGTTTCTATGGGATTTGGTGTGTGTGTGTGTGTGTGTGTGTGTGTGTGTGTGTGTGCATGCATGCGTGTGTAGTTGTTTTGTGTGTGTATGTGTGTGTGTATGTGTGTGTGTGTGTATGTGCGTGTACGTGTGTGTACGGGCATGCATGCGTGTGTTGTTGTTGTGTGTGTGTGTGTGTGTGTGTGCATGCGTGTGTGCATATGGTGTGCATGTGTGTGCATGTGTGTGTATGTGTGTGTGTGTGTGTGACTTTTATTTATTTTGGGTTGGTTATTTTCTCATTTGTTTTCTAAAGAGATAGAGAAATAACAGGTTGGGAGGTGGGAGAGAGTCTAAGAGGAGTAGAGGGAGGAGAAAGCATTATTATTGTATAAAAGCACCGTTCTTACAGGGTCACCCTCCTCCTCAGCTTCTACCAGCTTTTCCATAATTCAACCACAGGAGTCAGCAGTTTCTGTCGATTGGGTGGCTACAAATATCTGCATCTGACTCGTTTAGCTGCTTGTTATGTCTTTCAGAGGGCAGTCATGATAGGTCCTTCTTTGTGAGCACTCCATAGCTTCAGTAATGGTGTCAGGTCTTGGGGCCTCCCCTTGAGCTGGAACCCACTTTGGGCCTGTCCCTGGAGATTCCTCAGGCTCTTCTCCATTCCCATCCAGGCAGTTCTTTCAGAGAGGAACAATTACGGGTCCGAGTTTGACTGTGGGATAGCAACCCCATCCTCACTCGATGCCCTGTCTTTCTGCTAGAGGTGGGCTCTACAACTTCCTTCTTCCAATTGTAGGGCATTTCATCTAGGGTCCTGCCCTTTGAGTCCTGAGGGTCTCTTACTTCCCAAGTCTCTGGTACATTCTAGAGGGTTTTCCAAGCCTCCTTCATCCTGAGGTTGTCTGTTTCCATTCTTTCTGCTGACCCTCAGGGCTTCAGTCCTTTTCCTCCAATACAATACCAGATCATGTTCCCCTCTTCCCTTCTCTGTCCCCTTTCCCACCCAGGTCCCTCCCTCCTACCTTGGGGTTGCTTTATTCTCCCTCCCTAGGGGAACTGAAGTATCCTCACTTTGATCTTTCCGCTTGTTGACCTTTTTGATTTCTGTGGACTGTATCTTGGGTATTCTGTATTATTTTTTGCTAATATCTATTATTAGTGAGAACATACTGTACATGTCCTTTTGGGTCTGAGTTACCTCACTCAGGATGATATTTTCTAATTCCATCCATTTGTCTGCAAAACTCAGAAAGTTCTCATTCCTAAAATCCATTGTGTAACTGAACCACATTTTCTGTATCCATTATTCTGTTGTGAGACATCTGGGTTGTTTCCAGTTTCTGGCTATCACAAATAAGGCCACTCTGAACAGAGTGGGACAGATGCCCTTGTGGCATGGTGGGGCATCTTTTTGTATATTCCCAAGAGTGATATTTCTGAGTCTTTAGGTAGATCTATTCCCAATTTCCTGAGGAACCTCCAAATTGATTTCCAGAGTGGTTGTACCAGTTTGCAATCCCACCAGCAATGGTTCCTCTTTCTCCACATCCTTGCCAGCATGTGCTGTCTGGTGAGTTTTTGATCTTAGCCATTCGGATTGGTGTAAGATAGAATTTCAGGGTCATTTGATTTACATTTCTCTGATCACTAAACTAGCAGTCTCAATTTAACCTGGACACCCAAGATCTCTCAAACACTGGATCATCAACCAGACAGCATACATTAGCTGGCCCCCAATACATATACAGCAGGTGACTTCCAGGTTTGGGTTCATTCAGAGAAAATTCACCTAACCCTCAAGAGACTAGAGGCCCCAGGGAGTTTAGAGGTCTGATAGGGTGGACATTCTCATGGAGACAGGGGTGGGGTAGGAAGTATGGGATGTGGAACAGTCAAACAGTCGACAAAGAGGGGAATAAAATCTGGAGTGATTAAAAAAAAGACTAATATGAGGAAATTATTAGGATACCAGAGTCATTTATTTAACAAGGTTAATTGGTAGTTATTGGAGCTCATTAAAAAAAGTTACAAAATTGATATAAAGATTTTTAAAGAAATCATTACTTGCATAATTTCATTCTTATAAATTTATTGAATTAATAATTTTCTTCATATTTAACGTTTGAATCAAGGAGTTGAAGACTTAGTAGCACACGAGTTGAAAGATCCTTTACCAGTTACTGTAAAAGGTTTGTACATAGCCAAGTAAATAAATAGAATTTAAAATCATATCAGTTACTTTTCAATTTTATATACGTGTTTAGGACAATATCACACAAAATAAAATAACCACATTTAAAACATAGGCCCTAATATTCTTTGAAAGATTTGATCTAATGTTTCCTCCTCACATACCAGACATTACATTGAACAACATGTTTCTGCAGTGGGAGTTGTGAGATATCACACCATTTAGACTTAAGGAAACTGACGTTTACAGAATTCAGACAGACAGACTGTGGAAATGAAACTCTTGTATCTTATATCCCTATGACCCCCATTTCAAAGACATATGCATTGCCAACATGGCACAATGACAGTTATACTTCCATTTTCTACAGTAGTTGCTATCTGTGTATCCTCATGTATATTAAGCTCTCTATGTAATGAATGTTTTTAATCCATTAACCTATGTAAGAAAGATTATATTTCTTTAAAAAGCACTGTTCTACAATAAGATGAAAAAAATTAAAATACTACAAATGTTTTGTGCACACAGTGTGAGTGTAAGGGCTGACAATTCCCCATTGGTTGATATTATGTTTACTCTGTTGATAAACTAAGAAAAGAAAAATAGATACAAATAAGTAATAAAAAAACCTTTAAAATTTAACTTGAATAAATTTCTTTTAAAAATGTCTCTATGCATAACCCCAAATCATTAGGATGAACTGTGTGGGGCTGTATTAGATTTTATATATAAGTTACTGTGAACACATGTCATTCTTAAAGTATAGGGCTTCCTCAGTATCCTGTTCCTTCTTTAGAAACTGATCTGCCTAAAAGCAAAATTTATTACTTCTTTTAAACAATGACATGAAAAGTTAAGGAAAATGGGCTTTACTAAAGAGAAATGCCTCTGAACTCTAAATGTTATACAGGGTATTCGTCAAGATCATGCCGATGCAGTGCTGTAATTAGCTGATCTGTTTGAAATGTAAGAAGAATAAAATGTGCACTTGTGAAACTGCATCAGCTTTATTATAGTTTATAGTAACCAAGGGGAAGCAGACATGACTAGATATTTTGACTTTTCTTATAATTTGAAATCTCTCTTCTAAATAAATTTATAAGCAAACTCGAAAACTCAAAGTGTTTAACAAAACTGAAAACAACAGAGGTCTGGAAATTTTCATTACAAACATCTTGATTAAGAGCTGGATGGCCTCGAGACCCCATATGTACAACAATGCCAAGCAACCAGAGCTTCCAGGGACTAAGCCACTACCTAAAGACTATACATGGACTGACCCTGGACTCTGACCTCATAGGTAGCAATGAATATCCTAGTTAGAGCACCAGTGGAAGGGGAAGCCCTGGGTCCTGCTAATACTGAACCCCCCAGTGAACTAGACTGTCGGGGGGAGGGTGGCAATGGGGGGAGGATGGGAAGGGGAACACCCATAAGGAAGGGGAGGGGGGAGGAGGATGTTTGCCCGGAAACCGGGAAAGGGAATAACACTCGAAATGTATATAAGAAATATTAAAGTTAATTAAAAAAAAAAAAAAAAGAGCTGGGTGGCCACATGATAAGCATTCTCTGGTTTCTTATGCACTTGGTTTTATTAATAGCACAATATAAAGTTGTTGAACATTATTGATAGTACGTTTCTCCTTGCTTAAGTATTATGAACTAATATCTCAGAAGATCGTTCAGAAAATCTCCCCAGTTTAATATGTATTATACAGATATATATGTATGTATATAGACATATGAAAATGACATATGAAAATACACGCATACACACATGCACACATGAATATACTAATACATGCATGTATACATGTATAGATACATGCATACATACTTCAAACACATACATAGAAATATGTACATATGCATACATACAACCATATATGTATACATATACATATATACAGGTGTACACATTCACACATATTCATACTCATATATGCATACATAAATATATACATAAACACATCTCCATGCATGCATACATGCAAACATATGCATGAACACACATGCATACTTGCATATACACATATATACATATAAACATGCATTTGTATATACATACATACTCATGTGTTTAAACATACAATTCACATACATCTATACAAGGTTTAAAAATACACATACTTGCATATATTTGAATATACACACAGATGCATATGTGGATGCACACCTACATAGATATATTTATACATGAATCAAAGTTTCCTTGTTTCATCTCTAAGTCTGATTTGGAAAATTGAAGTTTAAGTTCTAGACACAACTTCAAATATGTTGATAATTAAAATAAGTGTAGCTGTATAAACTGCTGTAATTGAAATATGACTATTTGAGACTATATTTCAAGTTTTAAAAATCTAAAAATGACACATAAGAACTATTTTGAGTCGAACAGAAACACTTCATAAGCTACATCAAAAAGAAAGGCTGGGAAACTGCACACATGAGGCATGTTATCCTTCTTGGCAGAAAATTACTGAGAGGAGGCCTTCCTAATGCAAAGAATCTGTCTGCCGAGTAGAACCACTGAGCTTTAGTGTACAATCAAGATCATGTCCTCAGAATGTAGAAATATGCTGAAAAGAGACCTATGGGAATAACTTGGCAGCTTTGTTTATTGGAGGAAATTTGATCTAACCTTTAACAATATTTTATAGGCAAGATGCAAAGATCAATCTATATGAGCAGAATATGTAAAAACAAGCTGATGCTACTAATGGGTAGAATTCTCTCAAAGTCTTCTGTTGTACTCTATGCCTAGGAATACACTCTTTACCAGATATACTGTATGATATTAAATTCATGACATAAAATATATAATACTCAGTATTGTCACATGTTTGATATCAACACCTAGTTACGTATCACTCACTAATATTACTTGACAAGGTTTAAAAATCAATTATTTGAATCTTCTCTGTCCTTTCCATACCTATTTAACTCTGTAGACACAGTTTTCAACATCCTAAATCCTATTAGTAACTTGACAAAGTCAGACCCATTAACTTGGCAGAGCCTTAATAAAAGAACATTTGTTATTCCTTCCCCTGCTGCGTCTTCAGGCAAGATTCCATAAATGATGGACTATTCTATTTTCTAGTTCCCAGCTTTATTAGTTTCCAGCCAAAACTTAATCAAGATTTAAGGTCAATGAATAGGGAGTCCAGCCTGGCCCTCTGAGAGAGTGATTGCATAAGATAAATGTAACTTGAGATGATTCTTATCAAGGCCTTTAGGGCTACAGAAAATAAATAAGAAGGAACTGCTCAAAGACGTGTTTGCAACATTTCAATGGTCTGGCTTGCTTGTAATTTGGAAAAGCAAACCCAGCTCAGGCCAGTCAGTGCAATTACAAGTACAAAGGAAAACTTGATTGTTTTTCTATGCATGAAAACATTAAGAAAATTAAGACTTCCCCCTCTATCCGAGTATTCCCTGTAATTATGAATAGCAAGCTTCTTAGTTTCTATAAACTGTGGAAGTGCTTTTACGTGGCTACTTACTGAATAGTTGATTATTAGAAGCATGCAGGGAAACAGGCTTAATGAGCATAATTTACAATGCACTGGGAAGGAGACCATTGCTTCCCAATACTGCTGGGTACTAATTTTCAACGAGTCATGCTGTCAATGCTTGCCCTTATTTAAAAGGTGGGGGAATGCTAATATTCAATGCTGTAGCTTAAACTCTGCTTAGATAACCTTTTCACTTCTTTCTCTAGCATGATTCCAAATGTTCTCACCTTGGAACACTAGGCAGAAACTCCTTTGGAAACAGAAGGGAAACCCGAGAATAAGAATGAAGACTAGATTACATGTTGGAACAAAGCAAGAAAATGATAAGTGCGTTGTGGGCCATTCAAATGCCTGCCATGCTCTTGCAGATAGTTGCGAGTAACCTCATTGCAATCAGCCATAACATTTAACAAATAGGGCTGGGGTCGTCAAAAAACATCCTGTCCCCATAATGACTTTAAAATTAGCCTGCAGGTCAATGTCTTCTTCTACCCCTGAATGAAACCTATGATGGGTCATTAAAGCTCTCCTGATTAAGGTTGATTAGGATAAATTGTTCTCCAGTATCTTCAATTCAAAAACATAGCTGCCTCTAAGGAGTTAATAATTAATGTCTTTGTCAAAGACAACTTTGATCCCAGTGTCAGGTTAAAAGTTCTTCCCTGATTTGTTAACCATGTGCGAGACTCTGAAGGATAGAAAGGGCATGTATTGTTTTTATCCCAGTTCAAGTAGTGCCTCGATTTGTCACCACTCATCAAACTCATTGTATTTCAGTTGTCCTAAATTGGAGCAATGGGAGACGGGAATGGAAATGGACAGCGAAAATTGCTAATGACAGGTGTCCTTCTGGAGACATAACAATGGTCCGGATTCGGCAGATGTTTAAGCGTCTCGCCAAACTTTCCCATTACTTTGATTATCTGACTAATGTTTCCATCAAGAATTGAGTTAATCACCTTTTTTCCTTTCCCCTCAATAGTTTTTGTGAATCCCTGGGTATCTTTCTGCTGAGAACTTGCATATGCTCAAGATTCTCAGTAGTGAGTAGATGTCTTTTATCATCTAGTCTGCCTCTCTATTTATGTACAGGTGCAAAACCAGATCTTGGAATAAGAGTTGTTATTCTTTATTAGCATCAGAAGAGTTCAATAATTGCTCAGTTCACCTCTATTTTCTTTACCGCATGTTAGATTTCTGTCCATGGTGTTCAATTAACTAGAAATAGGACCATGAATGACGTCCTGAGGTTCCCATAGAAAGTCCTAGTCTTGAAATGGGGGAAATTATTTTCTACAACTTGTTCTAGAGTACAAGTGACACACATCGTGGAAATTTTTTTTCCTCTAAAATGGTATCCTGAAACTCTCTTACATCTTCAAAGCTGATGAGTATGAAAGCCATAAGGAGTTGATAAATGCATTGAGATCTTTTCTTGGGAGTGTGATATACACTGTCATGACATTTCAATGTGCTATCATTACCATTGCTTTTATACAAACACAGCTTTCACGTAACATGGGCTAAACTCTGTAAATGCTATCAATGCTCAGATAAAGAGGCTCAGTAGCAACATTTATTTTGCGCATTGAGCAAATAGAATGAGTTGTAGTTTCGTCTATGCACTTATTTATCAGAATCTGAGTGGGGGAGTTATTTTAAGCTTTTAAGTTACAAGCAGTGATCTGAAAATGCTAAGTGTACCACTTTGAATTTTACTAATAATTTTAACTGAACATTATTTATTGTGATCTTATCATCCTCTTTGTTATTTATTTTCCTAGACTAGACACATAGATGCCATGAAAAAGTGAAGAACTTGAATTAAAAAAATAAGAGACTTGATTCTGGTGAACTTGGAGGCACCTATCTATAGGAAGTCTTTCTCTGTCTGTCTTTCTTTCTTTCTTTCTTTCTTTCTTTCTTTCTTTCTTTCTTTCTTCCTTCTTTCCTGACTGAAGTAATTATGTCTTTTCCCCCATAATAACCTTTATATGTTTACTTAGTTACACATACACAGACTAGAAGAATGAGATTCTAGATGAGTTTTTCCAAGTGATTATTGAATAATATTTAGATGTTTGTTCAACTTTAGTTTCTTTCCATAAACCATAGGAGCCGCAGATATTGTAGATTAAGAGGGTTCTGAATGACACTGTTCATAAGTTTCTCACAGGTTTATAATGTATTTTCCAGAACAGTTTGGTTAAAGAGTATCCAAATCATTATTTTAGTCAGAAGAAAAAAACTAGTTAAAGAAAATTACTGACATGAAAGACCTGAGGGCCAAGCCCAAGAAGCCTGGATTTTCCATTTCACGAAAAGTGTCATGCCATAGTGACATTTAATTTCCACGGACTTTACTTTTTTTCCAAAGTTTTAAATTCTAAATGAAAGACTAAATCACCTTTTTTTCATTTATTATTAATGCTATCATCAATTCTATCAACATTCTTTGGGAATTATTAGGTAAATTCTAATGTGAAAATTTATTATTTAGACATTCCCTATTATTTCTAATGAAGAAAATAAAAAATAATTTTGTGAATTTTATGAATTGCTTATTTTTTCTAATCGTACTGCAATTAACTTGTTCACCAGAATGTTGGTGAACATTACACTTCACCAAAGTGTCATCTCACACTGATATTTAATTTCTGTGGACTTCACTTTGTCCTCCAGTAGCATATTAAGATTGGAGGAGAACCTAGAGATCAAAGTCTGCCAATTTGGCAGTGCACTCATTGGAGACATAGATATAAGCAACCTGGTAGAAGCCATAGAGTTTTCAGCCCATTTTTGAAGTATATCATGGGAACCTTACCTGTGTATGAGGAGTTAAATAGATTTTGGCATGAAGATAACTTCCAGGTGCACAGGCTACTCATACTGTACCCACTTTGACAGTAAACATGGCCCAGTGAAAGAACAAGTTTGGATTAATCTAGAGTGGGTCCCCAAAAGCAAGTGCTAAAATAAAGCCATAAATCTGCAATGCTCAGTAAAGCAGGAAGGTTAGTACGTTTCCCCTCGTTGTCATTCTCTGAAGTGAAAACAGCTGCAGTATTAGACGCATATCCAAGTCCAAATATGCAGGCAGTGCCCAAACCACAAAACCACCACAGGCACAAGACCTCATCTTGTTTAATTGAGACTGCATGAGCGATGAGAGTAAAACACTGCCTCAGGTTTTAGCTCACAGTTTTCCACAAGCCAGGAGAACAAACAGGCTCCAGATGTTTAGATGGTGTTCACATTTCTCTTTCTAATATTTCATGTGGCCTCTTAGCTGATGATAGAGCAGCTCCCACCAGAAAATAATATTTTATTTAGACATTTTTTTCAAAGATGGATTGCTGGATGTAAGTGTCATACTCATCTCACTTCAGTCTTGGCCATCATAAGACTGAACAGATATAGCTTCCTGGAACAACAAGATGAATCTAATTTTTAAGCCATTTCAAGATGCTGCCTAACTAAGGACCCACCAGTGTAATGACCACTCACTCGAACCTTCAACAAGAAGGTATTCAAGCTAAAAATGCGATGATATTTAAATCAAGTAGCATTCCATCTCTTTCTAGTGTTCAACAATATTTTTCCTCATTATTTTCCATGTCTCTACTTCTCAGAGACCTGAGCTGAGGTAAAATTAAGTGTAATGCTATAGTGAGCAAAGGCAATTAGGGATATTTATAAATGTTCTGAATGTTATTTTGTAGAAGTCAATGCACTCTTCTCTGTTTTGATTTATAGACTTATCATCGCCAAAGCATAGACACTAGCTGATATTGAAATAAATTATCATGATATGCTATTTTTTATACATCTTTATTTTAGATTTTTTCCTTCACTGAGACATAAGTTGACAGTATGAAATATAATTTAAAAGGCATGACTTCTCTCTTGTTTGCAAACTTTGGAAAGTGTTACCTTCTAAAACATATGATAAATGATTGGAAATTAGACCTAATAAGGTGAATTCATGTGAGTGTGTATATATATATATATATGTATATATATATATATATATGTGTGTGTTTGTGTATGTGTGTGTATGTGTGTGTGTATGTGTTGTGTATGTGTATGTGTGTGTGCGCATGTGCATGTGTGTGTGTATGTGTGTGTTTGTATGCACGTGCATGTGTGTGTATGTCTGTGTGTGTGTGTGTATGTATGTATGTATGTCTGTGTGTGTGTATGTGTGTGTCTGTGGTGTATATTTATATGTGAATAAGTTGTTGATTTTTATTGTTGTATGATGGAAAACTACTTTGCAAATCTGCATCTACTCATGCTTGATTCTAGGTCCTTGAAAGACACTTTAAACACTTCAATTTGAAGTGGTTTGGGCTGTTTTGCTTTATTTGAGGGTTTAGTTTTATTGTTGATGTTTGGCTTTGTTCTGGAGGAGTGTCATCTCCAAAAATCTTTATGTTTCCTGGAGAAAATTCAGTCATTGTTCTCATTTATTTTACCTCAAGAGAACTGCTATAAGGATAAGTTATGTTAGCTTTTTATTGATACAATAAAGGTGAAAATTTTATTGACTTAACCAGTACAAACATATTTTCTTACAGTTATAAAGGTTAGATTCCAACTTTAAGGGCGGATGCCAACATGCTTAGAGCTTAAGGGCTGAGATCTTTCCTGGCTGATGTAAGGATGAAGCCATACTGACTTTTCTGTCTTCTAAATGAAGATGTGTTCCTTCTCTCACAGCCTCTCTTCTGTCTTAAAAATGAGCACTTTCTATTCTCTCTCTCTCTCTCTCTTGGTCTAACAACTGTGTTTTACTCTAATCATAATTTTTATTATTGGGCACCTCTGGATAATTTATCCATATTATATCAACTGGCTGGTAAGTACAATTACAAATATAACCATAGTTTCCTTTGATAATCAATACAAAATATTTAGAAATTTCAGGTGTTAGGATATATGTATCCTTAGTGCTTGAGAGGTGAATGGAGTGTTAATGTCCTACCACTAACAGGTCAACAAAACATTCTTAATGTAATCATGACTAGCGATAGAAAGCTGAATTCGGGTATGAAATGTAGTTTAGTTTTTCAGAATTCTGCTGTTCATTTTCTTTGGTTTTATAATATTTATACCTATGTGTTATATTTAGATATTCTGGTTAATGAATGGTTGCTCTAGATTCATTTCTACTGTGATAAAACATCCTGACTAAAACAACATTAAGGGAGAAAGGGTTTATTTGGCTTATAATTACAGGTTAAAGTCAATCAGTGTAGGAAAATCTAGGTTGTAACTTGAAGCTCCTTGTCAAATCTACAGTTGGGGGGAGAGAGAGAAAAAAAGAAAAAGAATTAATTCGTGGAAGTTTACACAAACTCAGCCCTCTTTCTATACTTAATAGACTCCTAGATTTCAAGCCCGGGATTGGTGCCACCATGTTGGGCTTAATCTTCTCATATCAATTCACAATTAGGGTAATATCACACAGTTAGACTCATAAGGCTACGTCATCTAAACATTCCTTCAGTGAAACTTTATTCATTGGTTACCTTAGATTGTGCAAAGTGGACAATTAAAATCATCAAAGTGATTCTATCTTTCTAATTGAAGATCTACTATTTTTAGTAAGAATTATCAATACTATCATCATCATCATCATCACATCATCATCTTTGAGACTTTCAAAGGGTAAAATAAAAAGAACAATTCTTTTAAATTTTGTTTGTTTGAAGACTGTTCATTTTAAAATGATTGCTGTGATTTCAATTACTATTTGGCAAGTTCAATGTACTGTATGCCAAAAGGCACTATTTCATGGGAAAATGCTTGTCTCTTGGAGACCCTTCTGAAGAGGGTTTTACAGAAGTCAGTAAAAGTTACTTGGCCTGCAATTCTTGTGTGTGTGTGTGTGTGTGTGTGTGTGTGTGTGTGTGTGTGTATGTATGTGTGTGTTTTAGTGTATGTACAAACACACAATGGCTTAGCTTATAAATTGACCTGCCTCAGCTGCCCATTTTGTACATGTTTTAAGTGAAATCTTTTCTTTATCTTTCATAACTACCTCTCATGGAGGCTGAGATGTCACTAAGAGATGTAAGAAAACTTGAACAAGGTCACACAGTGAACATGTGTAATAAAAATGTAATGAAATTAAAGCTTGTTTATGTTTGATATAGTCATTTAATAATAATTCGCAACAACAAGTCCTGAAGATAACAAAATGAATATAGAGGTTGGAGCTCAGCTGTTAAGACAGAGCTGTCTCAGCTGCTAAGAGGACTTAATGCTCTTTCAGAAGTCCCAGATTTGGTTCTAAGCATCTGCATCAGGAGCTCATAACCAACCGTATCCCCAGTTACAGAGGCTTTAATGTCCTTTGGTTTCTGAGGGCAACCATGTATGTAGGACACATAAAATCACAAGGACACAGCGCCACTCAATATTAAAACCATCTTAAATAGAAATCTTCATTTAGTCTTTGAAAGGAGAAAATAAGAAATAGGAATTCAGACAATTTCATTCAGATGACACTGCGTTCGTGACATTCAGGATATCTGGGAAGGGCTAAAATAGGATACAATTAGCTTACAAGATGTAGGTATTTACATGAAGATGGATCAGATAGCACAGTTCAAGGAAAAAAGAAAAAGGAGATATAAAATAAAAGCAATCATCGCAAAAAAGTACGAAATACCCACGATACAGTCCACAGAACTCAAAAAGCTGAAGGAGCCAAGTAAGCCTCTGTTCCACTAGGGAGGGAGAAGAAAGTAGCCATAAGGGGGGAGGGAAGGAAGGACATGGAAAGGAAAAAGGACAGTAGGAGGGGGAAATATGACCTGTCCTTGGGTGGGGGAAAAGACCGAAGCCCCGAGGGCCAGCAGAAAGAATGGAAACAGGGGACCTCAGAAGGTAAGAGGTCGAGTAGACCCTCCAGAATTCACCAGTGGCGTGGGAGGTGAGAGACCCTCAGGACTCAAAGGGCGGGACCTAGATGAAATGCACTACAGTGGAGAGAGGGAACTTGTAGTGTCTACCTCCAGCAGAAAGACAGGGAATCAAGAGAGGATTGGGGTTGCTATCCCACAATCAAAAGTGTCACCCAAAATTGTTCCTGTCTGAAAGAACTGTAAGGATGGGAATGGAGAAGAGCCTGAGGAAAAGAAGATCCAGGGACAGGCCCAAAGTGGGATCCAGCTCAAGGGGAGGCCATTACTGAGACCATTACTGAGGCTATGGAGCGCTCAAACATAGGGACCTATCATGACTGCCCTCCAAAAGACCCATAGAGAGCTGAAAGAGTCAGATGCAGATACGTGCACCCAACCAATCAACAAAAGCTGCTGACCCCTGTGGTTGAATTAGGGAAAAGCTGGAGGAAGTTGAGGAGGAGGGTGACCCTGTAAGAGGACCAGCGGTTTCAATTAACTTGGACCCCCGAGATCTCTCAGACACTGGATCACCAACCAGGCAACATACACCAGCTGATATGAGGCCCCTAACATATACACAGCAGAGGACTCCCGGGACAGTGTTCAGTCAGAGATGATGCAACTAACCCTCAAGAGATGGAAGTCCCTAGGAGTTTAGAGGCCTGGTGGGTTGGGGTAGGGACATCCTAGTGGAGACAGGGGATAGGGAGGAAATATGTGGAACAGTAGGAGGGTGGACTGGGAGGGGAATAAAATCTTGTATGTAAAAAAATAAATTAATTAATTATAAATTTAAAAAGCAAATGAAAATTAAGTAATAAAAATTATACTGAGTGTGGTTATCTTGACCTAAAAGGACAGAATGCAACTTGTATGAAGGATGTTTGAAGAAATCTTATGAAACCCCACTATACATATTGAAAAGACTTATTCCTCATTAGTGAAAATCCTGCTCTCAGAACGCATGGGTTATTAATGAAAATCAAAGTGCAAGATACAGGCTATCTCCCAATGAGTGATTGTTCAGACATTCCCCAGAGGCACCTACAGCACTACAGGGATAAGTAAGGACATTATTAAAGAGAAATGTGGAGTGTTTCTGCGACAAACCTGACCATGTGGCCCAGGGGCATATAGAATCAGTTTGTGAAGGGAATATAGGCAAATTTGAAGCCTCATGTCAGAGTTTAATGGGGCATGTTGCTGTGGGTCTAGGAATTTGAATGAAAAAAAAAAAACAAGTTTACAGAGTTTCATAGGGGAACAGAAATCTCCTACCAGAAATTTGACAAGAGGTCATCCATGTTACATTCTAGCAAGTAATTGGGTAATATTTTCTTCACATATCAAAATCCAAGTGAGACTAAATCCAAGGTCATGCCCTAATTTATTTGGTGGAGGCAATATCAAAGGAGCATTGTGTTTGGGCTGTGACACTGACTGATATGCTCAGTGTGTGTGTCCAGACTTACAGGGGCAGTTCTGATCAAAGCCCAGAGTTAGAAGAATTTGAAAGTGTGAAATGTGCTAAGAATAGGGATACCCATGAACTTGAATCTGAAGTTAGGCAGGTGTGGACAAACTGGCTACAACTGTTAGACACTCATGTCATTTAAAGAAATGGGGGCTTTACTGTACAGAGATTTTGGGCAGGTGTATAGAAGATAAGACTCCATTATATCCATTATATGCAATAATAATTCCCATAAAGGCAGTCATAAATTCGAGTGGGCAGAAGAAGACAGGAGGAGTCAGAGACCGTAAACGGATGGGTTGAGATGTTGGAAATATGGTACTTATAAAAGAAAGTCTCCAAAAATAAATTATAAAATTAATTAATTATAAATAAATGGCATTTTACAGGTCACAGAATAAGAAAATCATATTAAGGAGTGTATTTCTTCAGGAGTTTCCCACACAAATAGGGTCATCTATGGATGACTTTTCCTTTTGGGGACATGTGGTAGCTTAAATAGACTGCTCCCCATAGGTCCACCTTTGGGAATCTTTGGTTCATAGGGAGTGGCACTACAGGAGGTATAGCCATGTGGGAGTAGGTATAGCCTTGTTGCAGGAAGTGTGCTGTATGGTCACTGTGGCAGTCTCCTTCTGCTGTCTGTAGATCAAGATGTAGAACTCAGATCTTCTCTAGCACCAAGACTGCCTGCACACTGCCGTGCTTCCCATCGTGATGGTATGGACTAAACCTCTGAGACTGTAAGCCAGCCCCATATTCAGCCAGCCAATAGTCAACATTAAATTAAATGGGGAGAAATTTAAAGTAATTCCCCCCCAAATCAAGGATAAGACAAAGATGTCCACTCTCTGCATAGCTATTCAATATAATACTTGAAGTTTTAGCTAGAGCAAAAGGACAACAAAAGGAGGTCAAGGGGATACAAATGGGAAAGGGAGAAGTGAAAGTATTACTATTTGCAGATGATATGATAGTATAAATAAGTAACCTCAAACCATCTACCAGATGATAAACATCTTCAGCAAAGTAGCTAGATATAAAATATAATTAAAAAATATCAGTAGCCCTCCTATGTACAAATATTAAATGGGATGGGAAAGAATTAGGGACCTGCCCCTAGAGCCACTGCAGGTGTGGCTGCTGTGTCACATGTACTGATCAGTAGGTGACAGAGGAGAGAGGCTATGCCTATGCTCAGTGTTCTAACCTATGAACATTGTAATGATTAGTAGCATAGCATTTCCCTGAAAAAGAAGAGGGACACCAGCCTGATACCAGGCCTGAAATGACCACCAGTCCAGTGCCTTGTAGGCAGGTAATGCATGTGCCCTGGACATAACATTCCTGAGACCACTCACTCATGAGATAAACTCAGGCACTCAGAGTCCCTGGGCCGCTAAGAGGAACAAGTAATTAGTAGAGCATTGGAAGAGGAATAGAAACAGAAGGATGTGGGCATAATGAAGAGAGGCAGAACTGGAGACTGGAGGGTAGTGAGGAACAGCCTGATGTGAGTAGCTGATGATGACTCCTAAGTCCATGGAATGGTCCTGGCCTGTGCTGCCATGGGTGCCAAGATTGTGGCCCCGTGCAGCAGGAGTTTGTTATCACAAAGGCCAGGTGGGTCTGGTCTGGGTTATCACACAGAGACTTGTTGATGTCTGAGGATGTGCAAACCTGGCTCCTCTCCTCACCTGGACATCATGGGAGAGCAATCCCTAAAGGCATGAGAAGAGGAGAGCTGGCTCCACCCCTAGCCAGCTGCAGTACTGGAGGGAGATGGCCCCATCTACTGCAGAAGTTGTGGGTGGGCCACTTGAGTGTGTCAGCATGGGAGAGCTGGCCTAACCACTCATCTCTCTTGGAGTGTCTTGGATAAAGAAGAAATACTATCCCCCTCCCCCTTGCTCCTAAGTATCTCAGCAGGTAGGACACCTGGGCCTGGAGTCATGAGACCAGGAGAACATTTCCTGACCCTCATCAACTGTAGCACTCAGGAGAACAGGCCTTGTACCTCACCTGGGCAGCACAGTAAAGTTGACCCTGGTGGCAGGGTCAAGAGACTAGCCTGACTCATGGTCATGAGTGTGGGAGAGCTAGCCCCACCACTTGTATGCCATCTGGTGATATAGACAAGGGAGTGATGCCCACACCAACCTCCAATGCCTGTCACTTGTGGCAGGCAGGAGAGCTTGTCCAAAGGTCATCAGAATGAGAAAGCATCTACTAACCTCCCCTGCTGCAGCACTCAACAGCATGTACTTCACCTGGCTTACACAGAAGAGTTGGTCCTAAATGGGGGAGATGTAGGTATGATCCTCCAGAAGGCATGATTGCATGAGAGCCAGGCCTACTACCTCTTGTCTGCTGGGCGGTGGAGTTGGTGAGGGATAGATGCCCTCCTCTCCTCCCTTATTTTTTGCCATCTATGTCAGGTAGGGAGCTGGTCCTAAGATCATGAGAGTTGGAGTACTGGCCATGCCCCTCACCAGTTGCAACACTTTGGAGAGTGGACCCTGCATCTCGTCTAGACAGTAGGATAGAGCTTGCACTAGTATCATGGGGGTTGCTGGAGAGCTGGCTCTGAGAGGCTAAGAGAGGGAGAGCCCTCAGGCTGACCAGCTCAGATATTTCTCAGGCACAGATCCAGGGATGTGAAGTAGCCCACCCCAACAGCTACTCTATTGATGAACTACTGGAAGACATGAAGGGATTGGTTCTACAGATCCAAAGCTATAGGATCTCTAAGACACAGCAAAAACAGAACATTTATGAGGAGTTACAATGTGGTTTCAGTATTGATAGGATAGTATAAGCCAGAGGCCCTGTCCCAGAGAAAAAGAGTCATTGCAGTGAACATATCCAAGCAAAGAAGTATGGACAAAAGGGTATATTGTGGAACACTTTGTGACACAGTACAGTTGCCACGCAAGATTTTTTTCTTCTTTGTGAGAGGGTTGCAAAAGTGGAGGGTGGGCAAGAAGGGATGTGTGGGATTGGAGTACATGGTGTAAAATTCACAACGAAGCAATTGAAAGACCCCTATGACAAAAACCTCAACTCTTTAAAGAAAGAAATTGGCAGACATCCTGAGACTGCAGGACAGACTGTCACTTTTGCCCAGCTCTGCCCACGTGCTTGGTCCAAGGGGAAACTGCACAGTGCCTCTGGACACAGGAATATAGGAACGGTCAGCCACTGGTATCTGAGGTTCTGGTCTGCACCCAGAACTGAACTGAACTGAACCAGTCAAAAGCTGCCTGCACCAAAATCCCATGGGGGAGAGAGCTGGACACTCAGAAGTGCAGACACTCCTGAGAAATCAGAGGAGAACTACCCTCTGCCCACATTCCCGACTCAAGAGGGAATCACCTAGTGCCAGCTGTGACCCTGGCTGCAAGGACCTACGAGCAATCTAGGGCAGGACCTCTCTGATTCCTGCCCACACCTAGAGCTGAAAGACAGTCACCAGGAGCACCTACACACCAGAGATCAGAGGTAAGACCAACTTTTCTGCTCCAAGTCACCTGCCTGCTGGACTCAGGACACATAGAGTCAGAAGTCCTCTAGGTCAGGGCACTTCCTGTTTCTGGCTGTGCCTGGAACTCAGCTGATACCATCCCACAGTTCCCTACACTCAAATCCCTTGGGGAAGAGAGCTGAACACCCAGAAGTGCAGACATCATGAGACCGCAGGACAGACTGCCACTTCTACACACCTTTGCCCACATCCCTGGTCTAAGAGGAAACTGCACAGTACCTCTGGACATGGGAGTATAGAAACAGTCACCCACTGGTACCTGAGGTTCTGGTCTGTGCCATGAACTGAACTGAACTGAACTGAACCAGTCAAACAGCTCTCTGCAACCAAATCCCATGGGGGAGAGAGCTGGACCCTCAGAAGTGCAGACACTCCTGAGAAATCAGAGGAGACTACCCTCTGCCCACATTCCTGACCCAAGAGGAAATCACCTAGTGCCAGCTGTGCCCCTTGGGTGCAAGGACCTAAGAATAGTCAGGGGCAGGACCCATCTGATCCCTGCCCATGTCTAGAACTGAAAGACAGTCACCAGAAGCACCTACACACCAGAGAGCAGAGAGCCCATTCCCAGAAAGGGCTGAAAGAAAACAGGAAAACAATTCTACAGGAGTGCTGACACAGAGACCTACAGGAAGGTGAATCCACCGTCAGAAACACCAGTGGTGACACGGAGAACTACAGGAAGGTGAATCAACTGTCAGAAACACCATGACAAGCAAACATCAGAGACAACCCCATGGAGAGAGGCAAGCACAGGAACCTAAGCAACAGAAACTAAGACAACTTGGCATCATCAGAGCCCAGTTCTCTCACCAAAGAAAATACTGGGTATTCAACACACCGCAAAAGAGACTTAGATTTAAAATCACACTTTAACCACATTATATGATTATGATAGAGGATTTTAAGCAGGACATAAATAACTCCCTTAAATAAATTCAGGACTACACAAGTAAATAAGTAGAAGACCTTAAAGAGGAAACACAAAAATCCCTGGAAGAATTACAGGAAAACAGAACCAAGCAGGTGAAGGAATTGAAAAAAAAAAACCATCCAGGATTTTAAAATGGAAATATAAACAATAAAGAAATATAAACAATAAAGACGAGGGATGTGGGCAAAGGTGTGCACCAAGGGAGATGACCCTGGAGATAGAAAATCTAAGGAAGAGACAAGGAGTAATAGATACAAGCATCACCAACAGAATGCAAGAGATAGAAGAGAGAATCTCAGGGGCAGAAGATACCATAGAAAACAACAGCACAACCATCAAAGATAATGTAAAATGCAAAAAGTTTCTAGCCCAAAATATCCAGGAAATCCAGGAAACAATGAGAAGATCAAACCTAAGGATAATAGGTATAGAAGAGAGTGAAGACTCCCAACTTAAAGGGCCAGTAAATATATTCATCAAAATTATAGAAGAAAACTTCCTTAACAGAAAGAAAGAGATGCTGATGAACATACAAGAAGGCTACAGAACTCCAGATAGATTGGACCAGAAGAGAAATTTACTCCTGTCACATAATAGTTAAAACACCAAATGCACAAAACAAACAAACAAAAAAAAGAATATTAAAAGCAGTAAGGGATAAAGGTCAAATGACATATAAAGGCAGACCTATAATAATTACACCAGACTTCTCACCAGAGACTATGAAAGCCAGAAAATCTGGGACACATGCCATACAGACACTAAAAGAACACAAATGCCAGGCCAGGCTACTATATCCAGCAAAGCTCTCAGTTAACATAGAGGAGAAAATAAGATCTTCCATGACAAAACCAAATTTACACAATATCTTTCTACAAATCCAGCCCTACAAAGATAATAGATGGAAAACTCAAACAAAAGGATAGAAACTATGCCATACAAAAAGCAAGAATGTAATCTCCTTGCAATGAAACCAAAAGAGAGAGACACACAAGCATGATTCCACCTCTAACAAAGAAAATAACAGAAAGCGACAATCACAATTCATTAATATCTCTTAACATCAATGGACTCAATTTCCCAATAAAAAGATATAGACTAACAGAAAAGATACATAAAGAGGACCCAGAATTTTGCTGCATACAGGAAACATATTTGAGAGACAAAGACAGACACTGCCTCAGAGTAAAAGGCTGGAAAACAAATTTCCAAGCAAATGGCACAAAGAAACAAGCCAGAGTTGCCATTCTAATATCAAATAAAATTGACTTTCAACCAAAGTCATCAAAAAAAATAAGGAAGGTGACTTCATATTCATCAAAGGAAAAACCCATCAAGATGAACTCTCAATCGTAATATCTGTGTGCCAAATGCAAGGGCACCTACATACATAAAAGAAACCTTACTAAAGCTCAAATCACACATTGCACATCACACAATAATAGTAGGAGATTTCAACACCCCACTCTCATCAATGGACAGATCATGGAAACAGAAATTAAATAGAGACACAGAGAAACTAACAGAAGTTATGAAGCAAATGGATTTAACAGATATTTATAGAACATTCCATCCAAAAACAAAAGGATATACCTTCTTCTCAGCACCTCATGGTACCTTCTCCAAAACTGACCATATAATCACTAACAAAACAGGCCTCAACAGATACAGGAGGACAGGAAGATAGAAATAATCCCATGCAGCATATCAGATCACCACAGACTAAGTTTAGTATTCAATAACAACAATAACTACAGAAAGCCCACATATACATGGAATTGAACAATGCTATACTCAATGCCAACTTGGTGAAGGAAGAAATAAAGAAAGAAATTAAGGACTTCTTAGAATTTAATGAAAATGAAGGCACAACATACTCAAACTTATGGGACACACTGAAAGCAGAGCTAAGAGGAAAACTCATAGCTCTGAGTGCCTGCAAAAGGAAACAGGAGAGAGCATATGTCAGCAGCTTGACAGCACACCTAAAAGCTCTAGAACAAAAAGAAATAAATACACCCAGGAGGAGTAGAAGGCAGGAAATAATCAAACTCAGGGCTGAAATCAACCAAGTAGAAACAAAAAGGACTATTCAAAGAAGCAATAAAACCAGGAGCTGGTTCTTTAAGAAAATCAACAAGATAGATAAACCCTTAGCCACACTAACCGGAGGTTACAGAGATTGTATCCAAATTAACAAAATCAGAAATGAAAAGGGAGACTAACAACAGAATCTGAGGAAATTCAAAAAATCATCAGATCCTACTACAAAAGCCTATATTCAACAAAACTTGAAAAACTGGAGGAAACAGACAATTTTCTAAACAGATACCAGGCACCAAAGTTAAATCAGGAAGAAATAAACTGTCTAAACAACCCCCAAACTCCTAAAGAAATAGGAGCAGTTATTAAAAGTCTCCCAACCAAAAAGAGTTCAGAAACAGAAGGGTTTAGTGCAGAATTCTATCAGACCTTCAGAGAAGACCTCATACCAATATTGTCCACACTATTTCATAAAATAAAAACAGAGGGAGCACTACCAAATTCCTTCTTTGAAGCCACAATTACTTTATAACTAAACCACACAAAGACCCAACAAGAAAAGAGAACTTCAGACCTTATCGACACAAAAATACACAATAAAATTCTTGTAAAACGAATCCAAGAACACATCAAAACTATTATCCCTCATGATCAAGTAGGCTTCACCCCAGGGATGCATGGATGGTTTAATATATGGATAGCCATCAACATAATCTAGTATATAAACAAACTCAAAGATAAGAACCACGTGATCATTTCATTAGATGCTGAGAAAACATTTGACAAAATTCAAGACCCGTTCATGATAAATGTCCTGGAAAGATCAGGAATTCAAGGCCCATACATAAATATAGTAAAAGCAATATATGGCAAACCAGTAGCTAGCATCACACTAAATAGAGAGAAACTTGAAGCAATCTCACTGAAATCTGGGACTAGGCAAGGCTGCCCAGTCTCTCCCTACTTATTCAATATAGTACTCAAAATCCTAGACAGAGCAACCAGACAATGAAAGGAGGTGAAAAGGATAATTATTGGAAGAGAAGAAGTCAACATTTCACTATTTTCAGATGATATGATAGTTTACTTATGTGGTCCCAAAAGTTCCACTAGAGAACTACTTAACCTGATAAACAAATTCAGCGAAGTGGCTGGATATAAAATTAACTCAAACAAATTAGTACCCTTTCTCTACTCAAAGGATAAACAGGTTGAGAAAGAAATTAGGGAAATGACACTCTTCACAATAGTGCCAAATAATATAAAATACCTTGGTGTGACTTTAACCAAGCAAGTAAAAGATCTGTATGACAATAACTTCAAGTATCTGAAGAAAGAAATTGAAGAAGATCTCAGAAGATAGAAAGATCTCCCATGCTCATGGATTGGCAAGATCAATATAATAAAAATGGCCATTTTGCCAAGAGCAAATTCAATGCAATCCCCATCAAAATTCCTACTCAACTCTTTATAGAGATAGAAAGAACAATTTGCAAATTCATTTGAAATAACAAAAAACCCAGGATAGCAAAAACTATAGTCAACGATAAAAGAACTTCTGGGGGAATCACTATCCTTGAACTCAAGCAGTATTACAGAGCAAAAGTCATAAGAACTGTATTGTATTTGTACAGAGACAGGCTGATAGATAGTGGAACAGAATTGAAAACCCAGAAATGAAACCACACCTATGATCACTTGATCTTTGACAAAAGAGCTAAAACAATCCAATGGAGAAAGATAGCATTTTTAACAAATGGTGCTGGTTCAACTAGAGGTCAGCAAGTAGAAGAAAGCAAATTGATCCATTCTTATCACCCTGTACAAATCTAAACTCCAAGTGGATGAAGGACGTCCACATCAAATCAGATACACTCAAACTAATAGAAAAAAATGTGGGGAAGAGTCTTGAACACAAGGACACTGGAGAAAATTTCCTGAACAAAACACCAATGTCTTATGCTCTACAGTCAAGAATCGACAAATGGGACCTCATAAAACTGCAAAGCCTCTGTAAAGCAAAGGACACTGTCATTAGGACAAAACAGCATCCAACAGATTGGGAAAGATCTTTACCAATCCTATATCTGATGGAGGACTAATATCCAAAATATGCGAAGAACTGAAGAAGTTAGATTCCAGAGAGCCAAATAATCCTATTATAAATGGTTTAAAGAGCTAAACAAAAATTTTTAGTTGAGGAATATTGAATGGCCAAGAATCACCTAAAGAAATGTTCAACATCCTTAGTCATCAGGAAAATGCAAATCAAAACAACCCTGAGATTCCACTTCACACCAGTCAGAATGTCTAAGATAAAAATCTCAGGTGCCAGCAGACGCAGCTGAGGATGTGGAGAAAGAGGAACATTCCTCCATTGTTGGGACAGCAAACTCATACAATCACTCTTGAAATCAATTTGGGAGTTCCTCAGAAAATTGGACATTCCACTACCTGGGTACCCAGCTATACTTCTCTTTGTCATATACCCAAAAGATGCTCCAACATATAACAAAGACACTTGCTCCAATATGTTCATAACACCCTTATTTATAATAGCCAGAAGCTGGAAAGAACCCAGATGCCCTTCAACAGAGGAATCTATTCAGAAAATGTGGTGCATGTACACAATGGAGTACTACTCAGCTATCAAAAACAATGACTTCATGAAATTCATAGGCAAAGGGAATGAACTAGAAAATATCATCCTGAGTGAGGTAACCCAATCACAGAAAAACACACTTAGTAGGCACACATAATCCACAGACCACAAGAAGCTCAAGAAGAAGGATGACCAAAATGCAGATGCTTCCACGCATTCTTAAAAGGGGGAAATATCTATAGGAGTGTATATGAAGGCAAAGTTTAGAGCAAAGTCTGAAGGAGCGGCCATTCAGAGCCTGACCATCATGTGGCGCATATATATATATGAGAGAGAGAGAATCAGCCAAAAATATACAGTGGAAAAAAAACCAAGCATCATAAACCACTAAAAAAAATGGTGCTTGTCTAACTGGATGTCTGCATATAGAAGAATGCAAATAGCTAGAAACTAGAAACAATCTAGATTTCCTCAACTGAAGAATGGATAAAAAAAAGTGTGGTCCATTTATACAAATGAATATTACTTAGCCATTAAAATTGAGGACATCATGAAATCTGTTGGCAAATGGATGGAACAAGAAAAATCATTCTGGGTGAGGTATCCCAGACCCAGAAAGATAAAAGTGGTAGGTACTAACTTGTAAATGAATATTAGAAATAAATTACAGAAAAGCAGCAACGAACCACGGACACAAAGAAGCTAACAAGGAAGGCCCAAGGGGAGGGGGACTCATGAATATCACTAAGAAAGATAAATAGATTTGACATCTGAGTAGAAGGGAGAGGACTGGTTGTGGGAGGATGTTGGGATGGGAACAGGAGGGATAAGGTGCCAAGAAGATGGAAAGAAATAGTACTGGGGTAGATAACTGGATGTGGGGGAGGCATCTCTAGGATGCTAGAAACCTAGGATAATGTAAGCCCCAGGAATCTGTGAGGGTTATTCCATAGCTAAGACTCCTAGCAATAGGGGAAACAGAGCCTGAACCAGCCTTTTTCTGTAACCAAGCAAAATTTTCTGTGGAGGGATTGGGACACCAAACAAACCACAAAACCTTAGACCTACAGTTTCTCCTGCCTACATGATGTGCAGGGATAATATATGTAGCAGAATTTGAGGGAAGGGTCAACCAATGAGTGGCTAAGCTTGAGACCCATGCCCTGAGAGGGAGTCCACCAATGACACTATTAATGATACTTTGCTATACTACAGACAGGAGCATAGTGTGACTGTCATCAGACAGGCTTCACCCAGCAAATGATAGAAACTGATGCAGAGACACACAGCCAAAGATTAAGTGAAGCTTGGGGAAACCTGTGGAAGAGGGGAAGGAAGGATTGGAGGAGTCAGAGGGCTTCAAGGACACCATAAGAAAGCTTACAGAATCAACTAACCTGGGTTCATAGGGGTTCAAAGAGACTGTTCTGTCAACCAGAGAGCAATCCTTGGGTAGACCTAGACCATTTGCACATATATAATAGTCATGTAGCTGTGTCTTCAAGTGGAACTCCTAAAGGAAGCAGTGGCTATCTCTGACTACATTGCCTGCCTGTGCATCCCTTTCACCAAACTGCTTTGTCTAGCTTAAATTGAAGAAAGTGACCGAGGCTGATTCATATTCACGGGAGTTCTCTCCTGTTCTGAGGAGAAGAAAAGGATGGGTGGATAGAGTGGAGGTGAGAGGGAGAGAGTAGGAGAAGAGAAGTAAGGAGAAGCTCTGATGGGGATGTGAAATAAATAAATAAATAAATAAATAAATAAATAATAGAAAACTAAAAAATGTTCTGTATTTAGAATCTCTGAAATATAGTCTAGTAAATATAGTTGACATTTATTTTAGCATAATTTTAGGGTGATAGAGGACTTCTAGCTTTACTTTTGTTACTATTAATTTACACTGAGCAGAAACATTATACCTGCATAAAGAATATACAATTAAAGTAGGAAGGGACAAACTTTGTGTTAATTTTGCCTTTAAAATTCTTACTTATTTGCAGTTTATCGAGTTTTCAAAAATGATTGTGGTGCTAACACACTGACTATTCAATTGGCAGATAACTTTCAATGATAGATTCAACTTTTTGTACATTCTGAATGTTGAGAAATTTTTGTAGGCATACACAAGAATACTACACAGTCATATTTCCTTCTAAGTCTTTAAATGTATGGTATTTGATTGTGTTCACTTCATTTCAAATGACTGTGATTGGAGGATAGTTACCTTGCAATCAGAGTCTTTTGAAAGGGGCCTCTATGAACTTGGCCTCAATGATTATCCTTAGCATTTTCTGCTAATCGATCTCATTACTGCAAGTGAGAGGGAGGTCCTGGGGGGAGGGAGGGGAACTGCAATCAGTATAAATGTAGATAAATAATTAAATCAATAAAAAATGGCATGTCATGGTGTTTCTTCATAATAGGCCATTGACTAAAACATTTTACTAGCTTCCTGTTTCTCTGTTTTGGAATGAGAATACTAATTATGTGCATTGTACACTTTCTATCTATCTATCTATCTATCTATCTATCTATCTATCTATCTATCTATCTATGTATCTATCATCTGTTTATCTTTTAGCATCTATCTACCATTTGTCTGTTTTCCTGTCTGTCTATTTGTCTATCTGTCTGTCTATTTATATCTATCTACCTATATATCTATCATCTATCTATTATCTATCTATCTATCTATCTATCATCATCATCATCATCATCATCATTATCTATCTATCTATCTATCTATCTATCTATCTATCTATCATCTATCTATATATCCTCTGTGTGTATGTGTGTGCATGTGTGTGTGCGTGTGTGTTGAAATTACAGTAGTCTACAGCTGTTTGTATTCAATCTCAGAAGAAATTTCTTATTTTTGTATAATATGTGACTGTTAAGACTTCAGGGACTTTTGACACTGTATTGAATGCATTTGACATGAGCATGATGGAACTTGAAGATGAATGTTACAGTTTAGAAGTGGAACAAACGTTCTTGTGTTTAAACATTGTGCTTTTGTGGTGATGCTTTCAAAGACTGTAGAAACTTTAGGACTTGGACTTAGCTGACAAATGCAGAGTCACAGGAGCAGATCTGGAAAATGAAAGGGTGGCCCACTTCTGTTCAAATGCTGTGCCATATAATAGTAGCTATCGCTCAAATCAGTCACTAGAGACCAAGCCTTTTGCTACGCCTTCATGTCATGATATACTCTAAATCCATAAGCCCTAAGACAAAAATGAAACCTTTTGTACTTTTAGTTGTTCCCCTATGGTTTCTGATTATAATAACAAATAGATAACCTATGTGTTTTGGTCAGTGTTCTATGGCTGTGAACAAACAACGTGACTTTTGCAAATCCTATAAGAAAAATTAGTTTAGTCCATTATCATGTTGGGAGGGAGCATAGCATACAGGAAGACATGGTTTTTGAGAAGTAGCTGAGGCATCTACATCTAGGTCAGCAAGCAACAGAAAGAGGGAATGACTGGGCCTATCTTGTGCTTTGAAACCTAAAAGCCCACTACATACTTCTTCTAACAAGGCCACACCTCCTAATCCTTCTAAAGTAGTGTCTCTCCAGAATGACTCAAAAATTCTTATGCAAATCACCAAAATATGCATACAGGAAAAACTGGAAATGGAGTGAAGCAGACAGGAGCTCAAACCTTCATTGTACTACTTAGAGGTCACATCTCTGGCCATGTAATTGGACTGGGGAACACACTCCCCTATGAAAAACAGAGGCAGTGATAGCTCAAATACTTTTGAAAGAATAAAGTACTGCATTATACGATCTTATTCTCAGAGGATTAAAATAGTCCAGTTCAGTGGGCTTTCTTGAAAACAGAGGACAGAATATTTAAAAAAGAGAAAAACAATAAAAATGTAAGGGAATTCAGAGACTGAGATATAGAAAATTGGAGAGGGATTAAAACCAGTGTTCTCCATTGTGTGCATCTGTTTTCATTAGCCCATGGAGAATTTTGATAAATGGTGAGAAAGGCAGGGAGAAAAGGTTCTGATCAACCCTCAGATCTCAGAGACTCCCTGATTAGCTGACTGTTCCTGCCTCAACATTTATAAACATCTGATAAGAGAAAAAGTAGGACCTCAGAAGTGATTCTTAGTTGTAGTGACTATATTTTGGTTGTCAAGTTGACTATATCTGGAAGGAACTACAATCCAGAATTGGAAGGCTCACATTTGATCCTTATCTTGAGGCTGAGAGATACAAGTTTCTGACCTGGATCTTGGCATGGAGGCATAGTGGCTATGAATCCCAGGAGACTAAGGCAAGGAGATCTCTGAGTTCAAGGTCATCTGGCACAAAGCAAGTCCCAAATCCAGGCAGTACACACCTTTAATCTGGGGCACACCTTCTGCTGGAGACCTGCATAAGGACATTGGAAGAAAGAAGGCACACTCTACTTTGACTGCCTGCCTTGTGGGACTGAGCCACTGTTAGATCCTTGGACTTCCTTTCACAGCTTCTACTGACCATTGTTGGGGAGTTGGATTACAGACTGCAATTCATCAACAAATTCCCTTACTATATAGAGATTACCCATAAGTTCTTTAACTCTAGAAAACACTGACTAATACAGAAGTTGGTACCATCATAGTGGGGTATTCCTATCACAATCTGACCATGTTTTGGGGAGGACTGTGGAAGAACTTTGGAACTTTGAGCTAGAAGAGCCATGGGGATGTTAAGAGCTCTACAGGATGTTGTGTAGGAGCTTGGAAGATAATGTTGAGAATAGTGCAGAAGATGGAGGCTTGGCTTGTGAAATTTCAGATGAAAGATTAAAGACTCTTATCTGGGCTGTTAGTGTTTAGACTGTGAAGATTCTGTGGTTTTGGCTAGCTGGGGCTGAAGAATCAACTGTGATTAACAAGATACTAGAACTACTAAAGTGAAACCTTTGCATTACTGGACTATTGATGCTGGTCAGCTGGAGCTAAGAAATTAGTGGTGATTAAAAAGAGCATCATTGAGATGACATCTTCTGAGAAGTGTTTTCTGAGAGCACAAAGAGGCTGTGTTTCAGAGATAGCCAAGGTTGTACTTCATTCTATGGCTAGACTTGGTGATTTATAAGAGTTACCCAGGTGGTACTGGTTTTGAAGGCATGAAGGGGTCATGAAGAGCAGCTGAGGCTTGGCACTGTGAGAGGCCATGGAAAGCTATTGGTGAAGGTGCAGCCTCAGTGGAAATTGATGGCCAAAGACTGAAGGGGTCATGCAAAGGAGTTGAGGCTTGTCATTATGAAAAGAACCTATAGAGATTATTGGTCAAGCCTAGTTGCAGTGGAAGACAACAATGGTTTGGAGATGCCAGTACCATGGGATGACCACCAAGAATAGCAGCAGCAGTGGAATACAGGCACCTGGAGCCTAGCAGACA
Organism: Rattus rattus; assembly: GCF_011064425.1. Taxonomy (NCBI): domain Eukaryota; kingdom Metazoa; phylum Chordata; class Mammalia; order Rodentia; family Muridae; genus Rattus; species Rattus rattus. Next base: position 11,202,644 of record NC_046160.1, on the reverse strand, counting down.
AGGTGTGTGCTACAAAGAGCAGAGCTGGAGAAGTCACCTGAGCTCTTGGAGGAGCCCAGAAGATCATGAGTGGATCCCAGACATTGGACTATTGGGGTTTTATTTTGCTTTTGATTGTGACTGTGCCCTGATATTTTCCCCTCTTGAAGTAAAGTATTTGAGTGGAGTGCACAGCTAAGAGACTTTGAATTTTTAAAGGACTTTGAATTTTAAAAGATGTTGGATGTTTTAAAGGGATTGAACTTTTAATATGTAAAGACTGTGGGACTCTTAAAGTTATTTAGATCTTGGGAATGAATAAGAAAGTAAGGGTTGAGGCTTAATAGTGATGTGTTTGTGTGTCAACTTGACAAGGGGTCAATTGTATTGGCTGGTTTTGTGTGTCAACTTGACACAAGGTGTAGTTATCACAGAGAAAGGAGCCTTATGGAAATACCTCCATGAGACCCAGTTGTAAGGCATTTTCTCAATTACTGATCAAGTGGGGAGGACCCAGCCCATTGGGGGTGGAGCTGTCCCTGGGTTGGTGGTCTTGGGTTCTATAAGAGAGCCAGCTGAGCAAGCCAGGGGAAGCAAACTATTAAATATCTTGCCTGCAAGGTGTCTGCATCAGCTCCTGCTTCCTGACCTGCTTGAGTTCCAGTCCTGACTTCCTTTGGTGATGAACAGCAATGTGGAAAGTATAAGCTGAATAAACCCTTTCCTCCATAAGTTGCTTCTTGGTTTTGATGTTTTGTGCAGGAATAGAAACCCTGACTAAGACTTTAGTTCTCAAGCGGCATTAGGTTTCTGCAGGTAGATTTGCTTCCTACGCTGGCTGGCTGGATTGGTGGCCCGCTGTGCAGTGCTCTACTAGTAAGTGCTGGCATTGATGTTTCCCCATATGGACATCACATTTGTCAAGAGATTAATGGTCAGTTAGGCTCCTACAGCGGCATTCCTCTCTGGGTGAAATTATCACTGCTGTAGTAGACAGTTCTGAAAAGATGACACATCTAATCAATATTCGGACTGTGATCAAAATAAGCTCTGCATTTGTCCTTGATTTTCTGGGAGAATTCATTTCAACATGAAAGTCAGCATGGCTACTCAGTGTGATTTCCTATTTCTCCTTATAGAAAGTATTGTATAACTTTCCATTAGATTAGTTCTAGGGGAACATAACTGTTCCCATTGACATCATGGTGTACCTTTTATCAAACACGGGCTAAAATAGAGCACAGCTGGTTTCCTTTTCTCTGTCCTTTTTAAATGTTCACATAGAAAACTCAAAACTAAGCAATGCACAAAGTAAAGTAACAATCAGTTTGGTTCTTTATAGAACTTTTGTCTTAAAATTCATATGACAATGCTTGGTTTAAAATTAAGGCAAAATTAGTGTCCTACAAAATGGAAACTAAAAAGGATACTTTAAAAAAGAACTATAGTTCTGGTCTCCATCTGTGCCCAGAGCTGGGGCTGTCCCAGAGCCTTCTGGACCCAAAACCTGCCCACAGAGAACTGGTCTCCCAGGAGTGCATTCACTCCTAAGATCACAGGCTCGCAGGCCCACAATTAGGGACAAGCTCCACTCACAGACAGCAAAAACAACAAACATCAGAGATGACCAGATGGCAAGAGGCAATCATAAGCACTTAAGCAGCAGAAACCAAGTCTATTTGGTATCATCAGAGCCCAGTACTTCCACCACAGCAAGTATGGATATTCCAACACACTGGAAAAGCAAGATTTGGATTTAAAATCACATATCATAATGATGATAGAGGACTTTAAGAAGGACATAAAAACTCCTTTAAAGAAATACAGGACAACACAGGTAAACAAGTAGAAGCCCTTAAAGAGGAAACACAAAAATTCCTTAAAGAGTTATAGGAAGGTTGGGGATTTAGCTCAGTGGTAGAGCGCTTGCCTAGGTAAGCACAAGGCCCTGAAAAAAAAAAAACGGTCCCCAGCTCCAAAAAAAAACAAAACAAAAAAAAAAAAAAAAAAAAAGTTATAGGAAAACACAACCAAACTGGTGAAGGAATTAAAAAAAAATCCAGGATCTAAAAATGAAAATAGAAACAATAAAGAAAGCACAAAGAGAGACAACCATGGAGAAAGAAAGCCTAGGAAAGAGATTCGGAGTCATAGACACAAGTCTCACCAACAGAATGCAAGAGATAGAAGAGAGAATCTCAGGTGCATAAGATACCATAGAAAACAGTCAAAGACAATACAGAAAGCAAAAAGCTCCTAACCCAAAACATCTAGGAAATCCAGGACACAAGGAGAAGACCAAATCTAAATATAATAGGCATAGAAGAGAGCAATAATTCCAACTTAAAGGGCCAGTAAATATCTTCAACAAAATTATAGAAGAAAATGTCCCTAACCTAGAGACAAAGATGCCCATGAACATAGAAAAAGCCAACAGAACTTCAAATAGATTGGATCAGAAAAGGAATTCCTCCTATCACATTAGTCAAAATACAAAATGCACACATAAAAAGTGAAAATATTGAAAACAGTAAGGCATAAAAGTCAAGTAACATATAAAGGCAGACCTATTAGGATCGCACCAGACTTCTCAAAAGAGACTTTGAAAGCTAGAAGATCCTGGACAGATGTCTTATAGACCCTAGATAAACACAAATGCCAGCCCAGGTTACTATATCCAGAAAAACTCTCAATTACCATAGATGTAGAAACCAAGATATTCCAGGATAAAACCAAATTTACACAATGTCTTTCTACAAATCCAGGTTTACAAGGGATAATAGATGGAAAACTCCAACACAAGGAGGGAGAAAAAGCAAGAAAGTAATAATCTTGCAACAAACCCAAAAGAAAGTAGGTACACAAACATAATTCCAACTCCAACAACAAAAATAACAGGAAACAATAGTCACTATTTCTTAATATCTCTTACTATCAATGGACTCAATTCCCCCAATAAAAAGATATAGACTAACAGACTAGATATGAAAACAGGACCCAGAATTTTGCTGCGTACAGAAAACCTCAGAGTAGAACGCTGGAAAAAAAAATTCCAATCAAATGGTCCCAAGGAACAAGGTGCAGGAACCATTCGAATATAGAATAAAATTTATTTATTTATTTATTTATTTATTTATTTATTTATTTATTTATTTACTTAAGTCCAGATTTTATTCCCCTCCCAGTCTACCCACCCCCTGACAGTTCCACATCCTATACCTTCTTCCCTCCCTCCCCTCCCCTCCTTGTCTCCACAAGGATGTCACCAGTCCACCCTCCCCACCAGACCTCTAAACTTCCCAGGGCCTCCAGTCTCTTGAGGGTTAGGTGCATCTTCTCTGACTGAACCCAGACCCGGGAATCCTCTGCTGTATATGTTTTAGATCCCACTTTGGGCCTGTCTCTGAAACTTCTTTTCCTCAGGATCTTCTCCATTTCAATCCCTGCATTTCTTTCAGACAGGAGTAATTATGGTTTAGAGCTTTGACTGTGGAATAGCAACCCCATAACTCACTTGATGCCCTGACTTTCTGCTAGAGGTAGGTTTAATAAGTTTCCTCTCCCCACTGTAGGACATTTCATCTAGGGTGCCTCACTTTAAGTCCTTTAAGTTTAAGGATCTCTCACTTCCCAGGCTTCTGGTATATTCCAGAGGGTCCTCCCAACCTCCTTCCTCCTAAAATCGCCTACTTTCATTCTTTCTGCTGGCCCTCAGAGCTTCAGTCCCCACCCAATACCAGATCATGTTCCCCTCCCCCTCCTCCCCCACCCCCATTCCCTCCTCTATCCTTTCCTTCCTACTCCCCTTGTGATTGCTTTCTTTTCTCTCCTAAGTGGGACTGAGGCATCCTCACTTGGACCCTTCACCTTGTTGAACTTTTTGAGTTCTGTGGACTGTATGTTGGGTAGTCTGTACTTTTTCTGCTAATATCTACTTATTTTTGAGTACATACTGTGCAAGTCCTTTTGGATCTGAATTACATCTCACTCGGGATGATATTTTCTAGTTACATACATTTGCCTACAAAATTCAGGAAGTTCTTGTTCTTAAAAGCTGAGTAGTATTCCATTTTCTGAGGAACCTCCAAATTGATTTCCAGGATGGCTGTACCCATTTCCAATCCCACCAGCATTGGAGAAGTGTTCCTCTTTTTCCACATCTTTGACAACATGTGCTGTCACTTGAGGTTTTGATCTTAGCCATTCTGATTGGTGTAAGGTGAAATCTCAGGGTTGTTTTGATTTGCATTTCTCTGATCACTAAGACTGTTGAACATTTCTTTAAGTGCTTCTAAGCCATTCAAAATTTCTCTGTGTGAATTCTGTTTAGTTCTATGCCCCATTTTTTGATTGTGTTATTTGTTGTATTGGTGGTTAGCTTCTTGAGTTCTTTATATATTTTGAATATTAGCCCTATATCAGATGTCGGGTGAGTGAAGACTTTCCCAGTCTGTAGGATTCCGATTTGTCTTACTGACTATATCTTTTGCCTTACAGAAGCTTTCCATTTTCATGAGGTCACATTTATCAATTCTTGATCCTAGAGCATGAGCCATTGGAGTTCTGTTTAGGAAATTCCCCCCTGTGCTAATGAGTTCAAGGTGCATTGCCAGTTTTTGTTCTATTAGATTCAGTGGTCCTTGATCCACTTGGACTTGAGCTTTATGCCTGGTGTCAAATATGGGTCTATTTTCGTTTTTCTACATACAGACAGCCAGTTAGACCAGCACTGTTTTATTGAAGATGCTTTCTGTTTTCCATTGTATATTTTTGGCTTCTTTGTCAAAGATCAACTGTCTGTAAGTGTGTGGTTTTATTTCTGGGTCTTCAATTCTATTCCACTGATCAACCTGTCTGCCTCTGTACCAATACCATGCAACTTTTATCACTCTTGCTCTGTAGTAAAGCTTGAGGTCAGGGATGGGAATTCTCCCAGCCATTTTTGTTTCTTTGTTTGTTTTTGTTTTGTTTTGTTTTGTTTTATTGTTAAGAACTGTTTTTGCTATTCTGGGTTTTTTGCCTTTCTAGATGAATTTGAGAATATCTCTTTCCATGTCTTTGAAGAATTGTGTTGGAATTTTGATGGGGATTGCATTGAATTTGTAGATTGCCTTTGGTAGGATGGCCATTTTTACTATGTTAAGTCTCCTGATCTGTGGCCCTGGAGATTTCCCAATTTTCTGAGAAGTTCTTCGATTTCCTTCTCAAGAGGCTTGAAGTTCTTATCATAAAGATTTCTTCACTCGTTTGGTCAGAGTTATCCCAAGATATTTCATATTACCTGTGGCTATTGTGAAGGTAGTTGTTTCCCTAATTTCTTTCTCAGCCTGTTTATCATTTGTATAAAGGAAGGCTACTGATTTATTTGAGTTAATTTTATATTTGTCAACTTTGCTGAACTTGTTTATCTGTTGGAGTAATTCTCTGTAAGAATGTTTGTGGTTCATTATATATACTATCATATCATATGCATATAATGATACCTTTATTTCTTCTTTGCAAATTTATATCCCCTTGATCTCTTTTTGTTGCCTTATTTTTCTAGCTAGCACTTTGAGTACTATATTGAATAGATACTGGGAGAGTGGGCATTCTTGTCTTGTTCCCAATTTTAGTGGGATTTCTTCAAGTAACTCTCCATTTAATTTGATATTGGCTGGTGGTTTGCAGTAAATTGCTTTTATTATGATTAGGTATAGGCCTTGAATTCCTGATCTCTCCAATACTTTTAACATGAAGTTGTGTTTTATTTTGTCAAATGCTTTTTCCACATCTAAGGAGATGATCATGTGAATTTTTCTTTGATTTTGATTATATGGTAGATTACATTAATGGATTTTCATATATTAAACCAACCTTGCATCCCTGGGATGAAGCCTACTTGATCGTGGTGAAAAATGGTTTTGATGATGTTCTTAATTTCAGTTTGCCAGAGTTTTTTCTTCAGTATTTTTGCGTTGATATTCAAAGTGAGATTGGTCTAAAGTTCTCTTTTTTGGTAGAGTCCTTGTGTGGTTTAGGTATCAGAGTAACTGTGGCTTCATAGAACAAATTAGGTAGTGCTCCTTCTGTTTCTCTTTTATGGAATAGTTGGAGGAGTGTCGGTATAACCTCTTCTTTTGAGGTCTAGTAGTATTCTTCATTAAAGTCATCTGGCCCTGTGCCTTTTTTGGCTGGGATGTTTTTAATGTTTTCTTCTATTTCCTTAGGGGATATGGGCCTGTTCAGATTGCTAACCTACTGTTGATTTAACTTTGGTATGTAGTATCTGTCTAGAAAATCCTTGATTTCATCTAGATTTTCTAGTTTTGTTGAGTATAGGTTTTTGTAGTAGGATCTGATGATTTTTTTTTTTGAAATTCCCTCCATTTCTGTTGTTATGTCTCCATTTTCAGTTCTTATTTTGTTAACTTGGATATTACCTCTGGGCCCTTAAGTTAGTTCAGCTAGGGGTTTATTTATCTTGTTAATTTTTTCATAGCATTATCTTTTGTTTTTGCTGATTCTTTGTGTTGTTTTCTTTGTTTCTATTTGGTTGATTTCAGCCCTAAGTTTGACTATGTCCTGCCTTCTACTCCTCTTAGGTGAGCTTGCTTCTTTTTGTTCTAGAGCTCTCACATGTGCTGCTAACTTGCTAGTGTAAGATCTCTCCATTTTCTTTACCAGTGCACTTAGTGCTATGAATTCTCCTCTTAGCACTGCTTTCATTATGACCCACGAGTTTGGGTATGATGTGTCAATATTTTCATTAAATTCCAGGAAGTCTTAAATTTCTTTCTTCATTTCTTCCCTGACCAAATTACCATTGAGTAGAGAGTTGTTCAGTTTCCACATGTATGTGGGTTTTCTGTTGCTTTTGTTGTTATTGATGACCATCTTTAGGCCACAGTGGTCTGATAGGATGCATGGGATTATTTCAACCTTCTTGTATTGGTTGAGGGTTGTTTTGTGACCAATTATATGGTCAGTTTTGGAGAAGGTACCTTGAGGTGCTGAAAAGAAGTTGTATCCTTTTGTTTAGGGTGAAATGTTCTATAGATATTTGTTAAATTCATTTAATTCATAACTTCTGTTAGTTTCACCGTGTCTCTGTTTAGTTTCTATTTTTATAACCTGTACAATTGTGAGAGTGGGGTGTTGAAGTCTCCCACTATTATTGTGCGGGTTACAATGTGTGTTTTGAGCTTTAGTAAAGTTTTTGGGGTTTTTTGTTTTTGTTTTTTTTTGTTTGTTTGTTTGTTTTTTTAATGAATGTGGTTCAGAAATGAGACTTGGTGGATTTCCCCACTGATGAACTGAAGTGTCCTTCCTCATCTTGCTTGATGACTTTTGGTTGAAAGTCTATTTTATTGGATATTAGGATGGTGACTCCACCTTGTTTCTTGTGACCATTTGCTTGGAAGACCTTTTGTTGTTGTAAAAATATAAAAATAAAAAAGATTTATTGTTGTGTTTTACTCCACTAGGTCCGTCACCTTAGTGCCCCAAGATATCTGCTAGATATCTTGGCAGAAACACATCCGGCTGCACACTTTCCTACACTCAAACCCTCACATAAAAGAACACACAACACAATAATCTCAGATCCAATTGATAAGATATAATTGCCCACTTAAACATACAAAGCCCAGTACCATCCATCCCTTAGGAACATTAATAATAACCTGTAAATACACAGAGCAGAACCTTAACATCACCTGCCATGGCTTCTCACCCTCTCCTCTGTTCTGTCTCCTCCTTTCTGTTCCAGTCTCCTCCTCTTCCTTCAAACTTCTCTCCCGCCCATCCTTCCTTCTCCTCCAATGATAGGCCTCCTTCTATCCTGTACCTGCCCTTCACCTGTACTTTACAAATTCAATGGGGAGGTTCTGATGAAGTCACCTGATTCCTGAGTAGGACACTAGGCAGCCTTCCTTGGGGCAGTGGAATTAGCATCAAAATACAGATAACTTCAGGGCAATTACAACAACCTTTTTCTACCCTTTTATCTGAGGTAGGGTCTGTCTTTGTTATTGTGGTGAGCTTCTTCTATGCAGCAGAATGCTGGATCTTGTTTGCATATCCAGTCTGTTAGCTTATATCTTTTTTATAGGAGAGTTGAATCCATTGAGAAGTATTAAAGACAGATGATTGTTGGTTCCTGTTATATTTGTTTTTGTATGTAGATTTATGTGCTTGTGGTTTTCTACTTTTGGCTTTGATGTGAGATGCTTAATATCTTGTATTTCCTTTGGTATAGGTATCTTTCTTGTATTGGAATTTTCCTTCTAGGACGTTCTGTAGGATTGTATTGTTTGATCAATACTGTTTGAATTTGGTTCTGTCCTAGAATATTTTGGTTTCCCCATCTATGTTAATTAAGAGTTTTGCTGGGAATAGTAGTCTAGGCTGACATTTGTGTTCTCTTAGGGTCCAGATGACCTCTGACCAGGCTCTTCTGCTTTTCATTGTCTCTGTTAAGAAGTCTGGTGTGATTCTGATAGGTCTGCCTTTGTATATTTCTTGGGCCTTTTCCCTTGCAGCTTTTAATAGTCTTTCTATGTTCTGTGCATTTAGTGTTTTGACTGTTATGTGATGAGAGGGTTTTCTTTTCTGGTCCCACTTGTTTGGTGTTCTATAGGCTTCTTGTATCTTTATGGCCATCTCTTTCTTTAGGTTGGGGAAGTTTTCTTCTATGATTTTGTTGAAGACATTTTCAGGTCCTTTGAGCTGGGAATCTTCATTCTACAGTATTCCAATTATTCTTTGATTTGGTCTTTTCATTGTGTCCTGAATTTCCTGGCTGTTTTGGGTTAGGAGTTATTTATGTTTTGAATTTTCTTTGACCATTGTGTCAATCTCTTTACAGTATCTTCTACACCTGAGATTCTCTCCTCTATTTCTTGTATTCTGTTGGTGAAACTTACATCTGTAATTCCTGCTCTCTTTCCCAGTTTTCCATTTCCTGGTTTGTCTCCATTTGTGTTTTCTTTATTATTTCTACTTCCACTTTTAGGTCTTGGACCACTTTATTCAATTCCTTCACCTGTTTAATTATGTTTTTCTGTATTTCTTTAAGGGTTTTATTTGTTTCCTCTTTAAGGGCTTCTCCCTACTTACCTGTGTTTTCCTGTATTTCTTTCAGTGAGTTAATTATATCCTCCTTAAAGGACTCTATTATCTTCATGACATAGGATTTTAGGTCAGTGTCCTGACTTTCAGGTATGTTGGTGTATTCAGGGCTGGCTCTGGTGGGAGAACTGGGTTCTGATAATGCCCACATATATTGGCTTCCGTTGCTTATGTTCTTGAGCTTTCCTCTTGCCATCTGGTTATCCCTAGTATTCACTTGTATGGGTGACGCTGCCTCTTTTTTCCATGGGTTGCAACAGGTTTCTTGGTAGGTCTGTGGCCCTGGTTCTAACAGACCTCTTGTGACGCCTTCCAACTGGAGGATATTCAGAGGAGAAGAGAAGCTGCTGATTTGTTTCCTTGGGCAATAGATATCTTGGAAGTCCTTCCAACTTTAGGGTATTCAGAGGGGCAAAGAAACTGCTGATTTGTTTCCCTGGCTACAGTAGATTTCCTTGGAGGCTTTCAGACTGTTGGGTCTTCAGAGGTACAGTCACACTGTTGTCCTCTGTGAAGCTGGATGGGGTTTGGGGGGGTGGCAATGGACTGTGGTTTCTGTTTCCTTGTGTGCCGCTACACTCCAGGGAGGCTTTCAGTCATTTGTGTCAGATGCCCTGCATGCTATAGAGCCCTTGGAAGGTCTTCAGACTATGGTGTCAATTGCCCAGTTGCCGTATGTACAGAGGAACTCCTGGGATGCCTTCAGGCTGTGGTATCCTGGGTGCAGTGGATCTCTTGGGATGTCTCTGGTTGTGGTGTCAGATGCCCTAGGTACAACAGATCTCCTGGGATGCCTCAGGATGTGGTAGCACATGTTTTATGTACAGTGGTTCTTCTGGTATGCTTTCGGATATGATGCCAAACGTTCTGAGTACAACAGAACTTCTTGTAAGCTTCAGGATATAGAGTCTTGCAGGAAGCAGACTAGCTAGCAGTCTTTCCCAGCAGAAAGAACCAGGCAGAAAGGGCTTGGTATTTGGTGGGTGGGGATTTGGTAAGATGCCGATCCCCAGAAGCTGCTACAGAACTTTGGTGAGCTTCTTACCAAAAGCTGTGCTGCAGATCATCTAGTATGTCTTGGGATATAGCCTCTTCTGAGGGGCAAACTAGCTAGCAGTCTGTCCTGGCAGAAAGGACCAGGCAGAAGGGGATGGCATTTGGTGGGTGGGAGTTTGGGGAGATGGTGGTTCACTGGTCCCTAGCAGCTCAAAATGCTCAGTGCAGTGGACCCTCTTGTATGTCTCAGGATATAGCCTCTTCCAGGGAGCAAACTAGCTAGCAGTCTTAAAATCAACTTCAACCCATAGTTACCGAAAAAGATAAGGAAAGACACTTCATAATCATCAACAGAAAAGTCCATCAAGATGAACTCTCAATCTTGAATATCTATGCTCTACATTCAAGACCACCCACATTCATAAGAGACACTTTACTAAAGCTCAAAGTGTACATATTACCATAGGCAATAATAGTGGTAGACTTCAGCACCCCACTCTCATCAATAGACAGATCATGGAAACAGAAACTAAACAGAGACTCAGTGAAACTGACAGAAGTTATAAACCAAATGGATTTAACAGACATCATAGAACATTTCGTCCTAAAATAAAGGATCTTCACACATAGAGGCAGTCAGTAAAAGTACCCCCTGCCAAAAAAGGAACAGAAATAGATGGGTTTAGTGCAGAATTCTACCAGATCTTTATAGAAGGTCTAATACCAATAGTCTCCAAACTATTCCACAAAATAGAAACAGAAGGAGCACTACCCAATTCATTGTATGAAGTCACAATTAGACTTATACCTAAACAACAAAAAGACCCAACAAAGAAAGAGAACTTCACAACAATTGCCCTTATGACAATCAATGCAAAAATACTCAATAAAATTCTCACAAACCAAATATAAGAACACATAAAAATACATCATCCTAAATAATCAAGTAGGTTTCATCCCAAGAATGTAGGAGTGTTTCAATATATCAAAAGCCATCAACATAATCCACCACATAAACAAACTCAAAGAAAACCACATGATCATTTCATTAGATGTGGAGAAAGCATTTTACAAACTCCAACACACCTTCATGACAAAAATCTTGGAAAGATCAGGAAAATTGAAAGCTCATAACTAAACCTAGTCAAAGCAATGTACAGCAAATCAGTAACCAACATCAAACTAAATGGAGAGAAACTTGAAACAATCCTACTAAAATCAGGGACTAGATAAGGCTGACCACTCTCTCCCTATCTGTTCAATAAAGTACTTGAAGTCCTAGCCAGGGCAATTAGAGAAAGAAAGTGGTCTAAGTGATACAATTGGAAAAGAAGAAGTCAAAATATCACTGTTTGCAGGTGATATGATAGTATACTTAAATGACAACAAAAATTCTACCAGAGAACTCCTAAACCTGATAAATAAATTCAGCAAAGTGGCTGGATATAAGATTAACTCAAACAAATCAGTAGCCTTTCTCTACTCAAAGGATAAAAAGGCTGAAAAAGAAATTAGAGAAACAACACACTTCACAATAGTCACAAATAAAATAAAATACATCAGTGTGAACCTAACTAAGCAAGTGAAAGTTCTATGTGACAATAACTTGAAGTCTCTGAAGAAAGAAATCAAAGAAGATCTCAGAAGATGGAAAGATCTCCCATGCTCATGGATTTTCTGGATTAATATTGTAACAATGTCCATATTGCAGAAAGTAATCTACAGATTCAATGCAATCCCAATCAAAATTCCAACTCAATTCTTCATAGACTTAGAAAGAGCAATTTGCACATTCATTTGGAAAAGCAAAAATCCCCGGATAGCAAAAACTACTCTTAACAATAAAAGAACTTCAGCTGGAATCATAATCCCTGACCTCAAGTTGTATTATAGAGCAATTGTCATAAAAACTGTATGGTATTGGTACAGAGATAGGCAGGTAGATTAATGGAATAGAATTGAACCCAGAAATGAACTACACAGCTATGGTCACTTGATTTTTGACTAAAACCATCTAGGGGAAAAAGACATTTTCAATAAATGATGCTGGTTCACCTGGAGGTCAGCATGTAGAAGAATGCAAATTCACCCATTCTTATCTCCATGTACAAAGCTCAAATCCAAGTGGATGGAGGACCTCCACATAAAACCAGATAAACTGGAACAAATAGAAGAAAAAGTGGGGAAGAACCTTGAACACACAGGCCCAAAAGAAAATTTCCTGAACAAAACACCCATGGCTTATGCTCTAAGATCAAGAATCGACAAATGGGATCTCATAAAATTGCAAAGCTTCTGTAAGTCAAAGGACACTGTCAACAGGACAAAATGGCAGCCAACTGATTGGAAAAGAACTTTACCAATCCTCCATCACATAGAGGTCTAATATTCAATATATACAAAGAACTCAGGAAGTTAGACTCCAGGGAATAAAATAGCCCTATTAAAAAATAGGCTACAGAGCTAAACAAAAAATTGTCAACTGAGAAACACCTAAAGAAATGCTCAATATCCTTAGTCATCAGAGAAATGCAAATCAAAGCAACTGTGTAATCCCACTTCACAAGTCAGGATGGCTAAGAGCAAAAACTCAGGTCACAGCAGATGCTGTTCATGATGCAGAGAAATAGGAACACTCCTCTACTGTTGGTGGGATTGCAAGCTGGTACAACTACTCTGGAAATAAACCTGATGCTTTTTTTAAAAAATGGATGTATTACTACTTGAGGACCCAGCTCTTCCACTCCAGGCCATATACTCAAAAGATGCTCAACATATAACAAGACATATGCTCCATTATTTTCATAGAAGCCTTATTTATAATAGCCAGAGGCTGGACAGAACCCAGATGTCCTTCAACAGAGGAATGGACACAGAAAATGTGATACAGTTACATAATGGAGTACTATTCAGCTATTAAAACAATTGGCTACATGAAATTCTTAGGCAAATGGATGGAACTAGAAAATATCGTCCTGAGTGAGGTAACCCAGTCACAAAAGAACACACATAGTATGCACTCACTGAAAATGGAAATTAGCCCAAAAGCTCGGAATATCTATGAAATAATTCACAGACCATATGAAGCTCAAGATGAAGAAAGACCAAATGTTGACGCTTCAGTCCTTCTTAGAAAGGAGAACAAATTACTCATTGGAGGAAATATAGGGACAAAGTGTGGATCAGGGAGTGAAGTTAAGGTCATCCAGAGACTGTCTCACTTGGGGATCCATCCCATATTCAGACACACCAAACCCAGCTATTATTGTTGATGCCAAGAAGTTCTTGCTGACAGGAGCGTGATATGAATATCTCCTGAAATGCTCTGCCAGAGCCTTACTGATACAGATGAGAATGTTTACAGCTAATCATCAGACTGAGCATGGGGACTGCATTGGAGGAGTTGAGAAAAGACTGAAGGAGATGAAGGGGTTTGCAAACCCATAGGAAGAACAACAATATCAACCAATCAGACTCACCCAGAGCTCCCAGGGTCTAAACAATGAACCAATGAGTACACATAGAGGGACCCGTGGCTCCAGCACCATATGTAGCAGAGGATTGCATTGTCTGGCATAATAGGAGGAGTAGCCCTTCGTCTTGTGAAGGCTCTTTTTCCCTGTAGGGTAGTGCCAGGAAGTTGAGGTGGAAGTGGGTGGGCAAGAGTGGGAGCATCTTCATAGAAGCAGGGAAAAGGGGTAGGGATATGGGAGTGGAGAGGAAAGAGGATAACATTTGAAATGTAAACATATAAAATAGCCAATAAATATTAAAAAGAAACGTTGTTGATCCCAGGGGTCTCATAACAATGACACAAACTGTATGTACACTGTCCAAATATTCCAGTTGCTTTGAGTCAGTCATTTGGGTCTGGTTCTCTCTCATTTTGTCCCCACCCTCATGACCCCTGATTAAATCAGACTTCATTGTTTTCTCTTTTATCTTAAGGCAAAATAAATGGATAAAGAAGGTTAATTGCTTTAGAATTACTTGTGGCCTATGAAGGCATACTACTAAACTGGCATTTTATTCCTCCAATCTGCTTAAAAGCTCTTAATTTGAGTTTATTCTGGAATAATTATACAGACACTTGAGAACTGTAGGTGCTTACCTTCTGATGAGAACATGTTTATTTGCATAGTACGTCCTCACTCTTGTTACACATGTTGCGGGGAAACTGGATCATGCTTATTGTGGTCTTGATACATTCAACCAATAGCTCCCAGTGACTGCTAAAAATGAAGTCAGCCTATGAATTCATATTTAGAAAGAAAGTGTCTATTAGCAGTAACTACAGTGAGTAGAACTAAAGCCTCTCGATGATGGACATTGTATCCTGAGTCAGCTCATACAGTTTTTGCAAGCTGAAATCAGAAAAGAGAAAGCCAGCCACTTACTGCCCATTCTCCTTTATGTATAATTCCATTTAGGCTGGGAAAGAACAGATTCTGTAGAAACAAACTATCGACTACACGAATGTATGTGCTTTGTGTATGTGGGGTGTCTCTGGTTCTTTTGGAAACACCTCACTTGTTGATCCCAGCTACTAACATCTGTTCCCAAGACAAACAGGAGGCCATGTAAATAGTACAATTGCAACCAGCACCATCACAGTGAAGATTTGCCTTCCAGGTTCTGGAATGCATACTCCTAGCATCAAAAATCAATTTTGCATCAACTGAACTCAATCATTCCTGTAACCTCTACTTAGTAATCACCACCAAAAATATTAGCTTCATTCCCCCAAGTATAATATAAAATTTTTAAAAAGGAACTATAAAAAAAATCAGTAAAATATTGTGAGTTGTGTTGTTTTTATTTGACTTGTACTAAATAACTTTGGTAATTTCACTGGTAATAAAAGGGAAAAAAGAATTTTATCTTTATAACAGTTGAACTTACAAATTTACTTGATCCATTGTTTTGTTAACATGTTCCTTTTTAATCACTCAATTTGATAATTCTTTGAAACTGATAGTGAACACATTTCATTTTGTAAGATACAAAGTGATTTATTATGTAAATACTTTTGCATATATCAGGAGAATATCATTTGCTTTCATTTTAATGGACTGAAAACATTGGTTATAGTTTTAAAGGATGTCATATTATCATTGAGCATCCTGCAAAAGGAGGAAAAAATGCAAGTGAGGAAGGAAAAATCAAATTAATCAAATTAAACACACACACACACACACACACACACACACAAACAATCTGAGCAGACAGATTTGAAAGTATTATTGTTATTATTATTATCATTATTATTATTATTATTATTATTATTAAAGCTTTAGCCTTCAAATTGAATGGATACTCAATACTGAGTATTTTTAATTCACAGGAAGGTTTGCCTTTAGATCATATTCTTTTCTATGAACCTAATAAAAATCTTGAGCAGGAAGTTTCTGAGATTGTCATATGTGGCTTTATTTTGGGTTTAGATAAAAATTATTCATCAGCTGAGTTTTTGTTAATACTTGTAACTATCCTACCTATCTGTCCTACCATTCTGTTCAGTTAAAAATCATGATTGACTCCTCTCTGTGTTTACTATATTTTCCTAGAAAATTTTTTTCTCTTATTCTGGTAATGGAAAGCTAGCAAAAAAAAAAATGTTTTTTCTTTAGGAAAGTTAATTTATCTAAGTGGTTAAGAATATATTATTTGTAAGCACCACAAGCCATGCATTTTCACTTCAGTAGAGAAGGTTGCTTACCTCAGGTGCACAGAATATGTTTCATTATACTTAACTGGAAGGCAGGAAGTGGGCGGGGAGTATCTCAGGGTGTATACCTGCCTCCTCTCGGATGAAAACAGGAAGCATATTACCTTGTAAATTTTGCCTTTATATGCACCCGATTAAAGCAATTCACAGCCATTCTTTGGGAATCTTGAGTATGGTCAGTGTCCATCATCCTGGCCAGTAATTAATAAATCTTGCTTCAAATACGTGTGTGTGTGTGTGTGTGTGTGTGTGTGTGTGTGTGTGTGTGTGTGTGTGTTGTGTGAGTGTGTGTGTTGTGTGTGTGTGTTTGTATCTAATAATCTGTCTGGTAGTTTACATGATAGAAACCTGTATAAAGATATTTAGAGGTAAAAATGGAGAGAAATAACCAGTTTTCTTACTTGATGCAAAGACGTGTATAATGAAGACTGATGACTTCTGGGTACATATAAATAATGTAATAAGAATTTCAGAAAATGGGATATGCCAGGAAAAGACTGGAGTAGTAACAAATGCTATGCTATGTGATGCCAGATTAGACCAGCAAATCATTTAAATAACTGTTATAAGGCTCATGTGCAAATAAGTGGCTAGTTTTTATATTTTTGTCTTAAATTAAAATTCAAAGACTTTCCTTTCATATTGTCTTTCTTTCATTGACTCCATAAAGGATATGATGCATCCATTTCTGTTTCTCTGGACATTACCGAGTATGTGCTGTGTGAAAGAGAATGTAAAGTAAGCCTTTATGGGATGTGCTCAAAGGTTCTCACATGCAGTAGCATTTGTTTGATTATTACTCATCTTTCCTACCAGAATGTTATAATATTTTAAACTTTATTTATATCTATTACTAGTATTTTTTGTTTGTGGATGATGGAGATTGGGGTAGAATCATGACATGTGTATAGAGGTCATAGAAACACTGTGTGGAGTCCTCCTCCTTAAACCTTTATGTGGAATCTCAGAATTGAACTCTAATGGTTGAATTTGCAGTCAGGCAGTAAGCCACTTAACCTATTAAGCCCTTTTGCTAGACTCAAATTTTTATTATTAAAGCCAAAAGGGCATTTCTTTATTGATTCAACTCTATTTTGCTATTTGAACTAATGCTAAGTACGTGAATTTTTTTCTCTTGATGCAATATGCCTAATCCTATGGATATTTTGCATGGTCAGAAGCCCCTTTAAGCTGTGTCTGTTAAGGACCGGAAAGCAAGCCAGGGTCTAAATAATGCATGCAGAGTTTACCAGGGAACTTTTAGACCGAGTTTCCAACAACCAAGTCTGAAACCATTTCCAGCACAGCACTGTCCTTTAGCACCTGAAGCAACATAAAGCATTTTGTCATCTAGTCTGTGAGTACAACATCTCACCAGGAAGATACAGCATTCCTTTGAACTAATTGTTTATCAGAATCTTTTGTGAAAGTACCCGTAAACTTTTGGTTTACAATAAGCTCATGGCAATGCAAAAGAACTGTGATACAACAGAACCTCTAGACTTGAAAGCCACTTACTTTGGGGAATACATGTCAAAAAAAAAACCAAACAAACAAAACAAAAATCCAAACATCTAATTCTCCACATTATTTTGAGTGCCTATGTCATACAGTTCCACCACTTATCTTACAGATTTATAGATGAAAATATTTGGTAGTATTTAAAATTGCACTGCACATATTGCTGGTATGTTGATTCAAAATAAGAAGCATTATTTCAAGAGTAAGAAACTTGTGTAGAGCCTGTCTCTGTACTATATTAGGGTATTTGATGTACTCAAATGTGCCCTCAGAGATTTGGGTGTTTCTAAATTTGTCATTGTTCCTCAACAATAGCATTGAACCTGTTACAACAATTCTATGTTGAAGCCCAATAGCAGTTAGAAGAATCTGAATGAGAAGAGAGAGGCTGGATAGATGTTTGGGAAGTCATGTAAGAGTTCTAAGAGTTAAAATATTGCCTTTCCTTTAAAATGTGTTTCTTATCCCCGTTGGATAAAATAGTTCTTTTGTCCATCACAGTGTGCAAAAGCTTAAAGAAAAAAAGCATGTTCTAAGTTTGTTGACAATGAATTCTGAAAGGAATAACTATATATTGACTGTATCATTAGAAAAGGGACACTAAGTGAAATTAATGGCTTTATCTCTAAAGAAGAAAATACATGAATTCTATATTCCTATAGAATAGTAAGATAAAAAAAAGTTACTTGTTAGAATTGTAACTGTAATTTCAACTATTGTTTTTGAAAATTCAAATTCAAAGTCATTTAAACTTAAAATTCAAGCTGCTTACCTTTGGTGTTTGCTTAAGTTCCTCCCTTTGGAATTAGCTGCTAATCCCATCTCACACAACTGGACCAGGGCTTCCCCCTGCCTCAGTGACATTTCAATGGACTTGTGTCTTTAATGGGCAAAGGGTCTTGGGAAATTTTAACCTAACATGAGTCCTTGTACAAATTCTGTCCTAAAATACTTTGTTGCCAAGGTAAAGAGAGGGCTTAGGTCTACACTGAAAACATTCCCGGCTTGTTTTACATGCATCCACAGCCAGATTTTCTATGTGGCTGCCCTGCTTTCTGTTACTATGAACTGAGATTATCAGTTACCACAAGGAGATTCTACTCTAGGTTCATAATTCATAATTCTCAGACCATTGTTGTTTGGACCTGTGATGAGACAGAATACATGGGTGGAAACACTAAGCAAAGGAACATGATTGCTGCATGACCACTAGAAAACAAGAAAAGACACAGGAAGTGGGAAAGACTGCACTATCTCCTTCAGAGTCACGTGTCCACTGACCTAGTTTCCTGGCTGTAGGCCAAATGTCCTAAAGGTTTCATCATCTTGCAATATCACCACAGGCCAAGAACCAAGTCTTCAACACATGGGATATTTGGGGCACATTCAAGATCCAAATTGCAGTACAAGCTCAACATAATTTTATTAACTATGTTTAAAATATTTCAAAATTGTTTCTAAGAAACTTGAGATGTCTAGCTTCTTACAGCATGATATGAGAAATGCATTTGTTAGAGAGGCAATGACTCAAATTCTGACAATGAATAGAATTACTATTGTTTTATAACTGAGTTTTGTGAGATATTCACACATGAACAATGTATCTGCATCACTATCACCCTAACATCCCACTTCAGCTCATCGCATGACCCATTTCCAAATTCATATTTTTACTTTAATTATTATTTTACACTGTGTATACAATCTACTCATTTGACTTTGAAATAGACAGATATAGATATAGATATAGATATAGATATAGATATAGATATAGATATAGATATAGATATAGATACCCAAGATTAGCAAAATGGGATTGGATGTCTTACATAGTAACTCATTCCTAAAGGAAAGTAATTATCTCCTCTCAGCAGCCAATGAAAACATGTAGCTTGACAGGTGATGTTGTCATGCTGACCTTGTTCTTGCAATGAAATTGATGTGAGTTCATGGATTCATTTCACCAATCATGTTTAGGGTATATTTTCTAGCAAGAGGCATCCTGGGCCTCTGACTCTTATAACATTTCTGTCCTTTCTCCCATCATTTGTCCTGAGTTGTGGTGATATATGTTGCATTGCAAATGTATTGGCTGTAGTTAGACATCCCCTAGAGTTTTTTTGTCTATATATTTTGACCAGTTGCTGATTGCCATAATGGTCTCCATCTGTTGCAAAAGAAGCATTTTTTTATTACGAGTAAGACATTAATTCATATGTGGGTCTAAAGATTTAAGTATTTAGAACATGGTTAGAAATTATATTGGTTTTTGAAAATGGCAGTAGAAAGTTCTCCTGTATGACCTATGAGCCCCTTCTCCTCCCTCACCCAGACATAAGTAGTTTGCTAGTTTTCCCAAACAAGACATGAAGTCTCTCCAACTGTGTAAGTCTTAAATCTAATCAAATGACTGTTTAACCCTGAGAGAGGTCCCACTATTGCCTAATTGGGAATATGTTGCGAGTTAAGCTACTGCTGTGGCTTTTAGGCTTTGCAGTGGTGTAAATCTAGCCTTTCTCCCTTGGTGGATTGCAGATTACTTTCAGATACTGTGGGATCCTTTCCAGATGGATGGGGCTTTCAGAGCAGTTCTAGCTCTATTCTTCCAAGTCCTGTTCCTGAAGTGTTTGGTGCCCACAATAAGGTCTTGCCTTCAAACTCTGGAAGGCTACAGAGGCAATAGTAAAAGCCCATATTGTTTTGAGAGTCTCCCAATCAACAAGTTAAAATGAGTTTTCCAGTGTCACTGGGGGGGGGGGCTATTAGATATTGCAATTTTCTTGGGGATACCATCTTGAGATACGTATGCAGATGTCAGCACCTGGCAGTGAACAGAATTGTACGGTTCAGATGAGAATGGTGGATCTTCGCAGCAACATAGAGAATCTGAGAATAACTGGAAGTTACTAGGGATTAGAAATTGAGCTAGGACTTCAGAAATTACATTGGTTTTAGAAAATGGCAGCATTGGGTTCAGTGGTAACTGTTCTAAGACATTGAAGACAAATTGTCCAAATATTAGCAACTGGTGACAGGCAGTTAACTCACTTGACCTTTGGGTAAAGTACAGCAGAGTTGAAGCTCCTCAGCTGGCCCAATTTCTAAATTGCTATTCAATAGGGATGGTCGGTGGTGACTGTCCAGATGGGGCAAACAGCAGACCTTGACATAAGTTGCCATTAAAACTTCTTATAAACCAATGAAAGGTACAGTCCCTTAGTTACTTTACAGTGCCAGCATTTCTTGGGTTCAGTATTTATCCACTCCCGGTCTATGCTCCATATCCTGTCTTGTTAATAGTCAATGACTGTGTTGGAAACATAAAACTGAATCTAGGGTTGATAATCCACTCTTGTTTTGTTATTTTGTTGGTTTTGTTATTTTCTTTGATTTTACTTTCAGTAAAGAGAGTTGCTGTGTGGTTCTCATTGCTTGGGGTTCCTTTAACAACCCATAATTGATCAGTGCTACTCTTGTAAAATGATACTCCTTTCCTCCTTCTTGTGCCCAAAGGACAGCTGCATGCTCTCATGTCAGGACCCATTCAGTGTCTTCAGCTAACCCATACTGATTGACTAAGTGCAGCCTTCAACACTTGAAGTGTTCTCTTTATACAGCAGCCTTCCTCAACTCCCACATGATGTGTGAGAGAGTGATGAGAGATTGTAGGGTAAATTAAAACATTGTCAGCTTCATATCCCTTTCATACACAGGATACAAACAGAATAAGAAAACACCCTGATTATTTTAATAAGCATTAATTTAGCATTTAGAAAGTGAGAATTCTGCATAATTGAGCAAGTAAATAGATTTACATAAATAGGAAAACTCAATCAAAGCCTTCAGTGTGTCTATTTCCCACATCATGACCTGCCTTTGTAAATCCATGAAATATGGGAAGCAGATTATTGACAAGATATTTTCACTACTAGAGTACTTCATTCATAATTGTGTGTCCCAAATCATCACTTAACTTCTACTTTTCTCGCTTTATTAAAAGTAATTCATCCTTGATGATTTTCTGCAAATTATACCTCTTAGCACACACAGAAGTGATGCACACATATACACACAGATGTTTAGGCTACAGGGATTATTATAATGCTATGCTCCCAGCTGTGGTCTTTTAAAAAACGTTACTTAAGAAAAGACCTGAAACAAATGTCTCTAAAACACGGATCATCTCCACCACGCAGACATAGTAGAATAATGAAATGGAATATACGATCTCTTGTCCTTGAGGGTAACCTCAGAGGACTTTGTAACTCTGTGTTCTCTGAAAGAAAACCCCACATTGAGAAACTTTCCAAACTATGGCATTTCAGTGTGCTAGAATAGTTGCCAAGATTATAGGACTCTGGTCTACATTCTGACTATGAAGAACGGTAGATTTCTCTGTTGCCGTTTGTATTATGTGGCCCAGTCTGACTTTCTGAGCTTAAAGGATGCTCTTGGCTCAGTTTCCTAAAGAGGCTAGAATTGTAGTAATGTCCTATGTTCCATGATTAGTTTAAATGGCGTTTCCTGGCCTTTTAGTTTTCTGTGCACCAAGAGCATACCTAGTTAGGGGAGTTAGGGGCTTTTCAGAAGTATAGAACAAGAACAAAAATGTGTTATTAAGTTATTTTTTCCTATACTACTTACTCTCTCATTAGATGGGGAAGAATCGCTGAATCCTCCTAACTGTTCATACTGTGAAGTATAATAGCAAATGTGAACAGTACCTTTTATCATCTCTAAACTGTGATTTATAAATGGGTTTTTTCTTGTCAATTAGTTCTTGAGTTTGAATATTTGATCTTATACAAAAGTATTTTACTGTAGTTAAAATATGCCAATTGTGTCTGAGACATTACAGTGCACTTATGTAGACCTCTATCTCATCAACAAATTATTTTCTATTTCTTCTCTTTAGCTTGTGGCTTAGTAGGAAATTTAGAAAAATCCACAGCTGAAGTAGGAGGAACAGGGCTGATTCTAGTAAGCCAATCACATTACTTCATTTGAACACATTTTCCTAAGGGAGTTGAACAAAAGGAGAAATGGAGGTTAGTAATTACTTCTTAAATTAGGTGCATGGTGACCTTGTGCAAAAACCCCTACAATTCTGAGTAAAAAAGACATATTCCGCAGCCCACAGTAGACAGCGATAATTACAGAAGTAATTCTGGAGGAAAAAGAAAAGCCTCTGAGACTTGTTGACTCCAGCTGTTCTCACAGAAATGAATCAGAAATTGAGCACTGTAGACCTCTCTTAACAATGGCTTTAAAGTTACAGGAGACTGGGAATCAAAAGGTGCAGGCTTGCAGAGTAAGGCTGCAGGGATGCCTATGATGACATGGAGTTCTTACCAGATCAAAACCACACACTTGAAAAAGAAAGTCAATCAACTGTTGAGAATCGTAACTATGCATTTTTTCTTGTTTTATTTTCTCGCCTGCCTTACAAATGAAACACATTTTATTTTAATTTTATGTTTCAAATCATTTATATTTAGGCCAGGTTTAGTGGGATAAAAATGAGGCAGTGATACCTGTGGTTGTTGTCAGGTAGCAGTAAGTCCTGGGGTATAGGAATCAGCTTGGGAGGACAGAGTATGGATAGAGTCTTAAATTACAGCAACCAGGTTTGAATCCCGGCTTCATTGTCTGTTATGACATATAAGAGGGTTGAGCTTCACTCTTTCAGTTACAGTGAGACACAACACTAATACTTGTGTACAGTGCTGCATATAATAATGCACATAACACCTCTATATTCTATATATCTTAGGTTTGGCTAAGATCAGATTACCTTAACTGGCCTAGTTACATAATCAACTGATTATGATACTGATACTACTACATACAAGAAACCAGATCTTTGAAAATGCATACAAAATCCTCCCAAGATAATAGCTACTCTCAGTATCAACCTAGAAGGGTAGACGGGGCTTGTTCCTAAGAAACAAATGTCTTTCCCTAAGAAAGTCAGGAATTACTATTTGTCTCTACATCGTAATAGAGGGACTGATGGGAGGTGTCGGGGATAGCTCAAACTCCGCCTTCGGTTTACTAGCTCAGTCATCGTGTGGGTCAGAAACTGAACTCTGAGGGAAACAGTAGTGGATGGGCTAGTTTTAGATATAGGATCCAAGACTTAAAACACCACAATGGGACTAGAGTCGAAGAGCAAACACTAAGGTCCCACACTAAAGGTCAGCTGGTCTACCTATGCAGTCAGACTATATCAAATATGTTCTCCAGGCAGACCTAGGAAAGATTGTAAGGAATTAGGGGAGGAGGCAGAAGTCATCGAAGCCCTTTCTAAGACAAACTTCCAAGGCAGTGTGGAGACTGGGTTTGTGTTCTTTCATGCAATTATAGTTGAGATCACAAACTTGATCTCTGACTTGTGTGTTCTTCATGCAGTTTGAAAACAAACCAATAAAACAACAATAACTGTCTTCAAGCAGTAGATACCATGTCATCTAGCTACTTATTAAAAATTCCTCCCTCACTTCTTGTTCACCTACAATTTTATGACCACCAATGGTCCCAGTGGGAGGGCTAGCTTTTACACAGGAAATTCTGCACTTCTGTATTAAGGCCAGTGTGAAAGAACATTGTGTGATTCCCAAGCTGGAAGGTGAAAAGAGTTACATTGTTATTATAATAAGCATTTTAAAGCAAATGTAACTGCTTGATATTTCCCATACTGCTCCGAGACAGTTCTGTGGAAAGTTCTTCCCCCACAGTGATCTCAAGAAAAGTTCAGATCTACATTTTAGAGAACAGAATGTTATTTCATCCAAAGATATGAAACAGTCTTTCAAGTTTTTCTAAAATGTTTGAGGTGAGTGTTAATTCTGCCTCTCCCTTTGTAATCAGAGTCCCATCAGGGAAGGGGTAAAGTCATTAAAAGTCACAGTTGAGTAAGCGCTGAAGAAAAGAAAGTAAGGATTTTTACAAAAAGAAATCATAGCGTGTAAGCAACTTAGGGACAAATCATCAAAAATATTAACTAAATACTTTATTCTTTCTCTCCTTCCTTCCCTCCTTCATTTTTTCTTCCATTAATTCTTTCTCTAACATCTTACATCTTATGTAGCGTGGAAAGAACTGTCTTTATAGGTACTGTTACTGCCTTATAATTTCCCTTGTCTAGGTGACAAACAAAGCTGGAGGGGATGCATGATCTACGTAGAAATGATGAGGAGTGTACTACTCAACTAAGAAGACAATGCCCTCTGGAACCCCAGGATCATTGCTCTGCAGTGTTTCCAAGGGGAAGAAGATCTGATACAGGAACTCTGTAGAAACTGAGCTGGTATTTTAAGGTATACATATGACCATTCTTTACTACACAAAAGGTTCAGTATCTGTTCATTTATTATGTCTTCCTTCATCCAGAAAGGAAAATGTAGGTTATTATTTCCATTTCGCAAGCCAGAGTTACACCGAACCAAATGCATGGGCAAAGGAGGTGTGATACCACGAGAGAAACTCATGTTACTACAAATCACCATGCAAGAACACACAAGCACCATGCAAGAACACGCAAGTCTAGAATTCTTTTAGGGACTTCCAAAACACTCCATATGAAGCATAAATAAATACTTTTCACTGAAAAGAGCTGGGAAACAGACACAGAATTACAAGATTTGAGGAAAGCAAAGCCTCTGAGGTTGCTTTCACCCTTTCCCTTTGCAGTTGTTACCTCAGCATTGGTCCCTGAAAGTAGAAAACATCCTGTTAGAATCCTGTTCAACAAGCCAGTGATGTGGCTAGGAGCTACATGTGGTATTTGTCACATCGACGCTGTGGCCAAATCAGACTTGCTAGTTCTTGGCAGAAGAGAAACAGCAATAACCTATCATGTGTGTTTGTGTAGATTATGCCCCTTTAAATCTCATCATGTCTAACCAATTCATTTTGTGGAAATCAGAGAGAATAATAGATTAAGCTGGAACAGACAACTAGAGTACATGATCTAGAAGGAGAAAGAATCCCTAAGTCTTTTACATTAAAAAATACCATAGTATTCACAAGAACAGACATTTGCTGGACTGTAGCTGGTTTCTTTGATAGATGGTAATTACTCCACTGGTTAACAGAGAATAACATGTACTTATGTACTTATTTAATGTATTTTACTATAAATGCAGGTAGCATAAAATAATCATTCTAATATCATTTATATGTTCCATAAAATGATTTAAATAGGATATGTGGACTAATGCATCTTATATGTATTTATGAGGTAAATTAAGTATATGAGTATATAATAAATTGTCCCTAAAACATATAATCAGAATTCAAAGAATAAAATGTAACTCATATACAAATATATGGGTTAACTATTTAGGGAAAGAAGTATATATAAATGACTAATCTCAGTTGGATTTCTCTCATATTTTGATGACATTTTCAACATCCAAAGACCATTGCTCTGGGCTTTTGTTCCTATGATGAAGTCCATGTTTATTAGAATAAGAGGCCAAGGCTAGCTCATCTATTTACATCCACAGATTAGGATCCAGGTGCTCATCCATGGTGTCCTCTGATGCTCTGGTCAGTGAACACCGATGCTTTATGTGGTCACCGTTTGCCTTTATGTATTTCACAGTATGAGTTATGTAGCTGTTATAAGCAAATCTAGATACTTAGAATGTGGGCCGACAGAGATATCTCAAATAACCTGCATCTTAACCTCTATTATGGATGCTTTTGAGATTAACTGTTGGTGAATTGGATTCTATTGGAGCTTGAAAAGTCTTGTCAGCAGCAATTACTGTAGAATAACATGAAATATGCTGGTAGACCACACAGATGGACTTTTGATTATCCTCCTTTATTTTGAAGAAAGTCTCTATCAACTATCTGTCTGTCTGTCTCTCAGCACATGCACATGCGCATGCACGCGCGCGCACACACACACACACACACACACACACACACACACACACACACTTGACATAGAGGGGTTTGTGGAAGACGAGAAGGAAGAAGGCTGAGGGGTGGTTTTGTATTTGCATGTATTTGTATGATAGTAGCATGGTAGTTATGGGAAGCCTGGCAGACACTCTCTATAGAGCAGCACTGACTACAAACGTTCCTGCACTACAGGCTCATCCCCTAACAATATCTGTGTTTCTGTCCTGTGCTTTATCCATACTCTTTCTCTGTTCCTCTGAAAGAAGGGCAAAAGTTTGACTTCTGCCAGCCTATTTCCCACTGCAAAACATTAGGACCTAGCAATTTCTGCATTTTGCGTTCTTTCATTAAAATATACTTTTGATCAAAAGACCTGTCTTTCCCTTTCTTTCAGCCCTTCCTATGTCCCCTTTCTCTAACCCCATGTCTCCTTCTGCACCTTTATATTGATATCCTCCTTTCTTTATTATTTTTACATGCACACACATATGCACAAATAAATAAACTCAATCTACTAAGTCTACTTTTTTTGTTAGTCTGTGTATGGTTTGGGGGCTTAAAACCTTGTATTAGGTAACCAGTTACGGATTCTTCTCTAGGAGAGGGTGCTTTACCCTCTCTTAGCAATCTTTTGTTGCTTGTAGTTTTCTAAGGGTAAGACCCATAATGTGCTAAAGTATAAATATAAAAGTATAATATAAGTAAAAATATAAATATAAAATTACACAGAAAACTTCTCATAAAGCAATGTTCTAGTGTATTAGCTATCTTTCTCTGGAATCCTATTTTAATGTCAGCCATTGAATTTAATCTCTTTAGTCCTTGCATAACAGAGCTGGAATTTCCTCTAGAGAGTAGGCATTTGTGCTCTACCCACTAAAGTATGAAAGGAGAACCAGGGATTAATCATTTCTTTAAATGTCAACCATTTAACATCCTGCTGTGTGCATGTAGATCATGGTATTGTTAGCTAGTGACTATTAATCACACAGTTATGGGACTCTCCACTGCCATCCTCATGTATCAGAAGAAAAATAGCTAAATCAACAAACCATGGTACAGGAGAGCGACTAAACAAGTAATTTAAATGAACTCAATTACTGGAAGTAACACCAGTGCTTATGTGAGGCAGGAAACTTAAGTCTGTCCTCTCTGTTGTAGATCAGTGAGAACTGGGAAAAACCCACTGTAGATGGGGGTAAGGAGAGGAGAGTCACACACTTCATAGCTATGTGTGGTTGGCTTGATGGAGAGGTTCTTCAGGATCCGTAAGTATTAGAGGAGGTTGCTTCCACTTGTCTTTGATTCTCTATGGACCCTCGGACATTACAGCAGGAGAGTGTGAAGACAGATAGGTTGAGGTTTGGCTTTCTAAGAGCACCTCTGAGATTCATAGGTAATCCTTACCTGCAAAGCGTTGACCATTAAGACTGAGGTGAGGGCAGGAGAACTGAATCCAGCTTAGATGCTTTGAAAGTGCAGTAAAAGACAAACATGATCAGTTTCTTGCCAAGTTGTTCAGCAAAGACACCCACCCTGGATTCTGTGGTAGATGGGAGCAGATGCAGAGACCAGATATGAAGAGAGAGAGAGAGAGAGAGAGAGAGAGAGAGAGAGAGAGAGAGAGAGAGAGAGAGAGAATTGAAGACCTCCATCAGTGAAAGAAAGATTGTAGATTGTAGGAGTCATAGGGAGTTGAAAACACTAGAACATGTCACACAGACTCCACTAAGCAGGGCTCACTTGGCTTCACAGAGCCTGATGAGGCAAGCCTGGGTTCTTCATGGCCTGCATCAGATCCTCCATGTACTTAATATGGCTCTTAGCTTGTTGTTTGTGTGGTACTCCTCACCATGTGAACCAGTAAATCGGACTCTTTTGCCTGCTCTTGGGACTGTCTTTCTCCTATTGGGGTGCCTACTCCAGCCTTGAATATGAGAATTTGCCTTGTCCTATTCTCTCTTGTTTTGTCCTATTTGTCTGGCTGTCTCTTGGCAGTCTGCTCTTTTCTGAAGGGAAATGGAAGGGGGAGTGGATCTGGTGGAGAGATGAAGTCTGTGTAATGGACTGAAATGAATGAGGGAGGTGAAAGTGTGGTTCAGATGTATGAGAGAAGCATCTGTCTTCAGGATATTTTTTTAAAGAAAGAAAACAAAGCCATATTTCTATCTAAGGGACTCTAAAGTTTCAACAAGTGGAAGATAGGCCAGACAAAAGGTAGAACACAGATTCCAGGCCTCAGAGAAATCTCTCAGAGGCTTCATTACAGGCAGAATAGCTCCAAGGAAAGGTTAGACATGTCCAGGCTTCAGGTTCTGGAGAAATGACTCAATGTGGAGAAAACTGACACTGTGACTGGGCACAGGTGAAAGAGCAAAGACATGTTACCTCACTTGTAGAAAGTAAGAACTGGGAACAACTTGACGCTGGGACACAGGCAGTCATGCTATTCCCAGCGCTTCTGTTAAACATTATGCTCTACTCACATTCCTAACCAGAAAGTAGAAATGAAAGGCGTACAATTCAAAATAAATGTATTCTTTACACATCAGGGAATGCTCTATAAGTGAGCCTTAAAAATAAAGAAG
The DNA here is from genome assembly GCF_011064425.1 of Rattus rattus. Classification (NCBI taxonomy): domain Eukaryota; kingdom Metazoa; phylum Chordata; class Mammalia; order Rodentia; family Muridae; genus Rattus; species Rattus rattus. Next base: position 11,173,805 of record NC_046160.1, on the reverse strand, counting down.
AACTACAATGGTAAGAAACTCAAAACTAATAATGGAGCTAGTAAGAGAATCACAATATCTAATATTGTGGGAAAAAGTTGCCTGACAGGATGCATTTCTGGTTCATAAAATTCATAACAACATAAGATAAATGGGGAATTTTATACTCAGTTCTCCCAGTGGTTAGGATGCTCGGCAGCATGGTGGACTTCCAGCTCAGGTTCTGCCTATATTCTCTACCCTTTCTATCCAAGGTAAGTCTTCTATAGAATGATACTACCTTCTCATTGTGACAAACAGTCAAAAGGATAGACAAGAACATGTACTGTTTGGGGAAAAGGTCATGACCTGTCTGTGTGAAAGAATCTCATATCTGAGACTAGGAACATTGTTCAGTTACCTACAGGTTCCTAAGTGCGGCACCACTCAGTCAGATGGTGACTTCCTTCAGTCACTCTGCTTCTTTAGCCTGGAATTACAATGTCATTTTTAATATTTCCTTTATCTGTGCTTTAGAAAGTTTTGAATTGTATGGAAAGGTTATAAAACACACAAATCAGATAATAAGCTTATTCTTAAGTAGTGTGTTCTAAAGACAAAAATATTGAAAAATATTCATTTTTCAGGCTGGAGGGATGGCTCAGAGGTTAAGAGCACTGACTGCGCATCCAGAGGTCCTGAGTTCAATTCCCAGCAACCACATGGTGGCTCACAACCACCTGTAATGAGATCCAATACCCTCTTCTGGCATGCAAGCATACATGCAGGGAGAATGTTGTATAAATAAATAAATCTTTAAAAAAATATTCATTTTTCAATAGCTGGATCACATGACACTGACCTGTGCCACTTACCATCTCTACAACTCTTGCATGATGTCTCAGTGAAGAGTGCCACAGTCAGTTTTCCTCCCTCCTGCGTGCTCAGTTATGTCTGCTGCTAGTTTGACCTGATGGCACCTGGACAACTTCTTCCAAAGTGAGGGTTATCACACGCTTTTAGTACAACAAAGGATGGAGAATATGAATTTTTGTTCCATTTTGTATATTAAAAATAAATACCTGGAAATAGAAATTGAAGTACAACACATAAAGTAATAGGCATAAAAGATGAAATATGATTTGTGTATTAGAGAAAAATAGTAAAAAAAAAAAAAACCTGCTAATGTAATCAGGTCTAAATAGGAGTGGCGGGCTAGATCAGTTGGGAGCGTACTCAGGACACAGGCATGGGAACCGAGTTTGATCTCAAGAAAACACATTAAAATAGATTTACAGTGACACAATCTTGTAATTCCACTGTTGGGCAGCTGGACTATGAAGGTCGCCTGGAGCTTACTGGCCATTTAGATTAGGCAGTTTTTGAGCCTCAAGTCCTTTATAAAAGTCTTACAAGAAACACAAGGTATACGGCTCCTGAGAACCAAAGTCTAAGATTTCCCTTTTGTCTCTTAATTCAAGTGCACATTAACTTGCATACAAGTATATGTGTCCATGTGTGCACACATGCACATCCACACTCCCACACACATGCAGATAGACACATATAATTGTACTTGAATGTGCACTCACAGATAGCTCCACACATATACACATGCATGTATACACACAGACACAGGCACATACAATAGCATGTGTACACACACAGCAACCCTCCCCCACACACACACCTCTACAAACATATGCACATACATACATACACATCTACTGACAGACACCAAAAATGTATCTGAATATGCACATACACATACTTGCACACACAAACATAAAAAAGGTCCTAAATAAATACACCAAAACTGACCAGAAATTGATGAACTTCAGAATATTAAGAGCTCCATTTTCTCCAAGACAATATTTACATTTAATGCATTCTCAAATCATAGTGGTTATCTATTTAAAGACTGACTTATTTAATGTTAAATATCTACCTCAATGTAAAAAAAAAACCTAAAGAGTATTTAAAAGTATCTAAAAGTATTTTTAAAAGATGAGGTTTTTGTAGAACTGACTTCTGATTTCAAGATGCAGAAAGCTACAACAGCAAGGATGTTAGAACTTGCCTAAAAATAGAACATATTCATAAATGAAAAATATAGAGTCCAGGTGCACAGTTATACATACATGGCTGGGTTCCAAGACTTTTTAGTGGGGGAGAGTAAAAGCCCTTTAATAAATCATGCTCTAAAATACAGGTATCTACGTAAGAAGATTAACTTTGTACTTTTTGCTACTTGCTGTGAAGCAATAGCTTGGTTGGGGTATTTTTAATAAAATATAGCTGAGTTTTGCTATTATTTTGCATTAAATACTGATATTTTTTAGGTAAGACCTAACAGTTACCAAACATAAAGTAATCAAATTCTTTTAAATTGATGTTTGGTAAATAAAGTCATGGCAATCAACAGTGTCAAAGAATTGTGGGGTGTGGAGCACTTTAAAGAAGAGTCTGTAGTTCTCTATAAAGTCTATAATATATAGATCATATGTTATCTGGGTTAGTTATCTACCCTCTTTTATACAATGAAGAAAGATTTTATTGTAAATATAACACATCACACTCAAGATATCACCTATTCAATGACTCAGCCAAGTCCACTCCCAGAGAAATGATGATTGAACCAGTCCTCCTTTCAGAGCAATAATTACCCAGGGAAACAGCCTTTGTAGAGGAAGGCCTATTCTGAGGATAAATGAAAACTTTTGTCCACAAAAGGACATGTGCAACAGTGTTGACATTGTGTTGATTTAGGCACTGAGGCAAAGAAAAGAACATTATTAAATCTACTTCAAGGGTAAGAATCTTTAGCAATATATTTATAAATAATTCCCTTTGCTTAGGTTTGTAGACAAGTATAGAAAATGTTAGTTCTTGTTTTGGATTGTAGTATAGAGGTATAAAGTTATCAAAACTCACTGGACAGTGCTGAAATGCAAACTAAACAAAATTTTATACTTTGCAAAATGTCAGAATATTCTGATTTGCCATGAATTATTGCTATATTCAGGCAACAGCTATTTTGTGTAAGCTGTCAAAGGTGGAGGCCATTTAATATCTAATGTTAACTTTTGTATATTTTATTGCATGAAATGGATGTCCTCATATGCCATTAACATTTATTTGTTCAGATAAAGGAAAATGTATGTGCCTTAGTCACTAGAAAGTTATCACAGAATAGATGTATACTACACAGAACACACACACACACACAGAGAGAGAGAGAGAGAGAGAGAGAGAGAGAGAGAGAGAGACAGAGACAGAGACAGAGACAGAGACAGAGACAGAGAGACAGAGAGAGACAGAGAGAGACAGAGAGAGACAGAGAGAGACAGAGAGACAGAGAGACAGAGAGACAGAGTTGGAGATGAGATAGAGACATAGAGACAAAGACAGAAACAGAGACAGCTTGTATTGTCCACTCTGCACAGAATTTTCAAAGAACCAATATTTTCCCTGAGTATTTAATATACCTGTAAGGGATCATTATTTTCATTCTGTCCCTGAAAAATTAGAAGTAACAAGGATTTGTGATGCCAGTCTGATTCTCAATTTATTGCTATAGAGAATTTGAGCTTGAGGAATTTTCTTGTTCTTAGACATCGTGGACTGTTGTAGCATTGCCTGATAGACTAGATGGTTTGAGAAATAGACACTCAAAAATATGAGTCTGTGCTGGGAATTCCAAGATAGAAGGACACTTGATGCTTTGCAGATAGCCATTTCTCATTGAATCACATGGAACCTATGTTTTTAGGTTCTGCCCTTAGGAGCCTAATGTGCCTGAAGGTGTGACCAACACCACTCCATCTGGACCTTGAGTGCTTGCACTTGATTTTGAGGAAGACACATATTCTATTTGTGGCAGCTTTGACTCTGAACCCCACCTGATAGAACTTCTAGATAGCTCATTCTTTCAGGCAAAGGCTACCACACACACAGGGTGAACTTACTCTGCTGGTAAAGTATTTGTGACTGTTTTGAGACAAAATGTTTTTCCCTAACTAATCCCCCAATGACTTTTGTCTTCTTGTTTCAAAGAGAAGCAGAGCAGCATGGGAAGACAATGAGAATGCTTTCATTAAAATGAAACTAATTACAGAAAATGGAGATCTGTGGTTTATTGAGAAGTATAGATTCCAATAAAACAAGCTGCTCTTAAAATCTCCATGAGAGAAAGACAGCTACAACATATTTCATCTAGAGTTCGGTTAGCCGTGTATAGTGTTTGAGGAGTAAAAATAGTCTACAGCTAAAAGGTTCAACTCAGGTATGAGGTAGTGTATGTGGTTACAGACCTAAATTACTGATGGCACTTCTTCTCTTCTAATGTAGAAAGTTAAAAAATGCATGTGAAGAAATGTCATCCTGCACAGTATCAACCACCTCAGATGATAAATGTAAGACACTGCAATCTAATATCCAGTTGCTTTGTGGTTATTGCCTTGGCATACATGATAAAAAAGAATCAGAATGCTCAGTGAGCTTTATGAAAATGTCCCTAAGCAGGCTGAGGTTAGGAGAATGGGAATCTTCTTACCATATTCCTGCACTATACATTGCATTAGAATATTTCCTCTCTAATTTACACTGGGAATATAGCTATTTCCATTCTACAAAGAAAGATGTAGAAGGGTGGTGTCTTAAGCTTTTATTGATATGGAGAGACACCATGATCATGGCAACTCTTATAAAGTCAAGCATTTAATTTAGGGCTGGCCTAGAGTTTCAGAGGTTTAGTGTATTTTCATCATGGCAGGAGGCATGGCAGACATGATGCAGGAGAAGGAACTTGGTTCTGCATCCAGATCTACAGGCAGCAGGAAGTAAACTGGCTTGTGTTTCTGAGATATCAATGCCCATCCCTTAGTGATATACCTTATCCAACAAAGCCACATCTATTCCAACAAGACCATATCTCTTAAGAGTGCCAATCCATGTGGACCTATGGGGACCATTTTCTTTCAATCCACCAGAAATGGCCTCATCTTTTCTTCATTGATCCAAGACCTTTCTCCATTCATACATCACCAAGAGCCAAATGATTATAGGTCTTGCATTAAATATGATTCAAATGAGAAGCTACATAAACATAAACAATATATATAAAATTTACATAGATATGCAGTGACGAATACAAAGTGACTCCAGTCTGTGTCCTGCTAGGTTACAGCTTCACTGGGATCAACCATCATAGTCATAGAAACTGTGTCACTTGGATACATATTTGTCTTATCATAGAAAATAGCTTTTTTTCTGGCCTACAATCCCATCTGCTCATCCAGGAGGGTGCCTATGAGTCCAGCTTTACTCTATGTAACACATGTTACCTATTAAATTACAGTTTTAGATTTACTTTGAATTCTATACATCTTGTAACACTTTCAAGTTTTTCATTCTAACTGATACATTAAATAATTTTAGTTAGTAGGAGAAAATTATTCTGATTCAAGTTCACAGGTAAAAGAAATTAATGGAAAGGCCGGTTTTCTTACCTTCAAGTACATGACTTTCAAGTTGTTAATTCCTAATGCTGGATTACACATACACATGCACAGGCATAATGTTTAGAAAAGGGGACTAATAGCACTGTCTAGAAACAAGCAGAAATGCATGATGAATGTACTGAAGAAGCTCAAGACAATGATACCCTTTAGTATCTAGCTCTGTCCAAACATGCTATAATGGAATCTTTGACTCACTTAATTTCAGGCAACACCCCTTAAATGAAACAGGATTCTTAATACACTTAGCACATGTTCATGGGAAGGTACCAGTTGCTCTGCTAGTTACCCAATGCACATAGAACAGAGATGACTATCAGGAGAGTCGATAGGAGTACAGAATTGCTTCAAGCATTAAAGAATATTTTGGGAAGATTTTCTATATCTTGGATTAAAACCTTTGTTGATATGATTTATAGAGACCCATCGGCACGGTGCACATTCCGCATTTGACCCTGGGTAATGCCTTTCTAGTTAACTTCTGTAAAACTCAGCATCTTTACGACTTGCTTCCATGAAGTGGTAATTTGAGGTAACTGTGCCAGCAGAAAAAAATGGACAATGATTTTATTTTCCATTTGGAAAAGAATATTTCTGTTAATAATGTTTCTCAGCAGTTTTTGTGGGAAGACTATTTTTTTTAGCTCTGCTCATTTTTACTGCTCTATGTAATAGAAGGTAAATAAAGTGATATAACAGCTAAGTGTTAGTCCATTTTCATGTTTGATTTTCCCACAATTAAAAAGAATACAAAGCATACACAACTGCTTGTTTTACAGAATCAAGTGATATATTGAATGGGAAATTACACTGAAACTATAAGGAAATATTCCTGACCTGAGATTTGTCTCAAGAATCCAAATTCAAATTGTTTGCTTCAAAATTCTCACAGTTCATAGCAAATTCTAAAAGGGTGACTAATATGCCTAATTCTATGGTAGTATTTTGGTGGATGCCTTTGTGATGTTTCACATTTGGGTGTGCATATTTGGATACTGATATTTTGTTAGATCCTTAAGTACGGGACATGCGTCTCACTTATAGATTACAAAGCTTAGAGCAGATAATCATTATCTAAAATGGTTCTGGGCCTCAGAATCAGTTCATTCATGTCATTTATACTATTCAAGGCACGTTCTCAGAACCACAAGATCAATGGATGCAGCTTTGTCAGTTTCAGATACTCAGAAGAAAAATTCAGTTATACAACACACATTGTTGCTGGATTTAGTGGTTATGCTTCTTCGTGTCTTCCAGATTGTTTCCTTCGACTATTTACCACCTGATGGAGCTAGATTAAACACACACACACACACACACACACACACACACACACATACACACACATGCATACACATACACACACATGCATACACATACACACACACACTCATACACAGATACACACACACACACATACACACACACCACATACATACATACACACACATGCATACACATACACACACACACTCATACACAGATACACACACATACACATACACACACACACACACACACCTCTTACATATATACACAGATCTTGCAGATACATAGCTTTTGCATTGCCTGAAGATCTTGTTTTTATATGGCTTTTGTATGCACATACCCAAACATACAGCTCATATACACATATCCCTTGCATATAAACACAGAGCTCTTGCATATATACACAGATCTTAAATATATACAGTTTCTGCACCACCCCCAGATTTTGTATTTATATGGCTTTTGTATACATGCACATACACACAGCTCTTTCATACACATATGGCTCTTGAACACATGAAATTCTTGCTTGCAAGACAACTCTGGGTGAGTATCTGTCCTCTCTAGAAGGTCATCACATAGGGTAGATGCTTCAAACATGCTCTCAGTCAACAGTTTCTTAATGGTCTTGTAGAACATTCCATTGGAATAAAAAGACAAAAGGAATATGGTCTCCTTCAATTTCTTACTTGAAAAGTCTTGAATATGCATAGATGCTATATAATTTATATCTTTGAGGATAAAATAGGGCTCCTATTTAGACCCCAGAAAATAAATTGATGTTGTATTCCTAATGTGATGGTTATTTTATTTATTTATTTATTTTTATCAACTAGGGAAAAGGAAGCTTTATCTATCAAGTTATCTGTAGGTAAGTCTATGACATTTCTTGATTGTTTATTGAATTGTTAGATGTAGGGAGCTGCGACATGCCATGCCTCAAAGATGGCGCTGGTTTCAGCCTTCCACCCTCCCAATGGTGAGCGCTCCTTGCAGTAAACAAGTCCTTATTTGTCTATGCCTGCCTGGCCTGCTAGCTTCCGCATAGCGATGTGGCTTGCTGGGATTGGCCAGCGGTAGCTATTTAAGTGTTGTGCGGGGATTTCCCAGGGTCAGAAGATTGTATCAAGGTTCCTGAGTAAAACTGCTCAAAGAAAATCTTCGTTGGTCGTGTCTTCCTTGCTGGTCGAGGTTGGGAGCGACAAGTGGTGGCCCATACGGGGACATCCTGAGATCAGAACTTCTTGCAGTCAGGGCAGTAAGGTGGGACCATAAGAACCACGGGAAATTAGGGGATATAAAGTCTCAGGGTATTGAGCAAGAAAGTTCCCTGTAGCAGTGAACCGAAAGTAAAGTTCGCTGTACCAGTGAAGCGAAAGTAAAGTTAACGGCAACAGCGAACCGAAAGTAGCAAGATGTGCGGTGAATTTAGCCGTAGCAGCATAGAAAGTTTTTGTCATGGGGACCTCACAGTATCGTCCAATTATTCTGGCTCTTCAAGAGCTGTTTGAGCGAAAGAAACTAAAAATAAAAAGGAGCACCATAGAGAGATTTCTGAGCGAATGTGATGCCATTGCACCCTGGTTCGCAGTCTCTGGTAATCTTACTGTGGCAAGTTGGGAAAAATTAGGGAAAGACCTTGATTTTGCCTGGGAACAGGGGACTCTAAGACCTGGGGTTCATCCAGTGTGGCCCTTAGTGCGTAGTTGCCTTGAGGATCAAAAATGTTGTCAGGCAGCTATAGAGAAGGGGCAAGCTGCCCTAGAAATGCTTCAAGAGGAGAGGTCAGAAAAGCAGGGAAGCGCAAAGGAGACAGACTCAGAAAAGACAGATAGAGAGAAGGAAACAGACAAAACAGATTCAGAAGAAGAGTTACAAGAGTTGATAGATCAAATGCGGAAACAGTCTCTAAGGAATAGACAGAAGAAGAAAAGGAAAAAGCCTAAAATGGTGCAGGAACCTCCTGGGCGGTTCCCCTTGGCTCCTCCTCACTGCAATGTTGTAGAGGGAGGAAGTAGAGTTTCAGGTAGTACATTCTGCCCAGAAGTGTAGAAGGCAGTCCGCACAGAACTACATCTGGCCTATCCTGTTTATGTGGATGCTAATCAACAAAGGTATCATGAGCCTTTAGACTTTAAGGTGATCAAGTCCCTGGCGGAATCAGTCAGGACATATGGCATTACGGCCTCATTTACCATAGCTCAGGTTGAGGCCTTACACAGATTTTGCATTACTCCTAATGATTGGACCAACCTGGCGTGAGTGTGCCTCAGCCCAGGGCAGTATCTAGATTAGAGAACTTTTCTAATTGAATATGCCAATGAACAGGTTGTTGCCAATTTGTCGGCAGGAGAAGGGCAAGGCACCCTGGAATGGGTTCGCCCTGAGAGAGGGGCCAGTGCCTTGGAAAGCGTCACAGTTCCAGCAGCGTCCGGTGAGCTCTTGCTTGTCCTTGAAAATCCGGGGGAGAGGGTCTGTTTGTGTGTTTCCTCAGGACCAGTAAGATCCGATTTGGGTCCCCGAGAGATTGACCAGGAGGTGCAGCAAGAATGAAGATCCTGCTGTTGCTGACACTTCTCGGTGTGATCCAAATGCTGGTTCAAATGGAGCCCCAGTGGGGGATACTATCGGTGTTCCCGAGACTCATGCCGATACGTCATGACCTTTAAGCCCACTCCTCTAATTTGTCTAAACAGTTGTCAAGTTATCTTTTAGGTAATTGGACAGGAGAATTCGATTTCTTAATGCATCAGCTACGTGTAGCCATCGTGACCGTGAACTCCACATGTGCGGATGCTAGACTGGCTACGGGATTGTCATCTTGGATTGCTGCTGCTATGAATCATCTGAGGGAGTGGGCAGGTATGGGAGCCCTAGCTGGACTCTTGCTGCTGGTCTCCCTAGTGAGCCTGTGATGTCTCTGTAGAATGAGGTTTGTCCAGAGGCAGCACACGGCTATGGTGGTACAGGCATTTGCAGCCATTGAGGCAGGACAGTCCCCTCAAGCCTGGCTTACGGTCATTCAGAAGACCTAGTTGCACCTTGCCCCTGAGTATGTGTGAGTGACCCTGCCCAGTGACAGGCACCTTCCCTTCTACCTAAGGCATGGAACCTTGTGGGCAACAAGGTGTCCTGAGACGGGTTTAATGAAGGGATGATCCTAAGATGGGGGTCACCAAGCTCAGCAGTGCCTTTGCCTGCTTGATTAATTAAACAAAAGGGGGGAACTGTAGGGAGCTGCGACGGGCCACGCCTCAAAGATGGCGCTGGTTTCCACCTTCCACCCTCCCAACAGTGAGCGCTCCTTGCAGTAAACAAGTCCTTATTTGTCTATGCCTGCCTGGCCTGCTAGCTTCCGCATAGTGACAGCCTATCTGCATGACCCACGTGGCTTGCTGGGATTGGCCAGCGCTAGCTATTTAAGTGTGGTGCGGGGGTTTCCCGGGGTCAGAAGATTGTATCAAGGTTCCTGAGTAAAACTGCTTGAAGAAAATCTTCGATGGTTGTGTCTTCCTTGCTGGTCGAGGTTGGGCACGACAGTAAGAGCCCAGACACTATGTGCAGTGCCACCACTAGGTAAGATTGTTATACAAGAAAAGAGGTTGAGCCCCCCTTCCCCCATTGAGTCCTGGGAGATTCACACATTCCAGGTCTCTGGGACTTTCTAGATGTTCCTTCCATACCCCATACCCACCCCCAGGGGCACCATATTTCCATTAATTCTTCTGGCCCTCTGGATATCTCTCTTGTCTCCCCAATAACTGATTCTTCCCCTCATTTCCCTTTCTTACTTTCCTCTCCTATCCAGGTCCCTCCTTCCTTCTGCCTCCCATGATTATTTTGTTCTCTCTTCTAAGTGGGATTGAAGCATCCTCACATGGATCTTCCTTTTTGTTTGACTTTTTAGGATCTGTGAGTTGTATCATATGTATTCTACTCCTTTGGGCTAATATCCACTTATCAGTGAGAATATACCAGGTATATAAATTTGGGTCTGGGTTAGCTCATTCAGGATGATATTTTCTAGTGTATTTGCTTCAAAATTTATGATGTTCTTATTTTTAATTAACCAAAATGCCCAGCAGTTGGGAGATGGAACCTGAGGAGACCACCTACAAATAGATAGATAGGGTCCCCAGTGGAGGGGTGGGGACACCAACCCACCTTCAAAATTTTTTATCCAGAATTGTTTCTAAAAGAAATGTAGGGATAAAAATAGTACAGAGGCTGCAGGGAGGGCTGACCAGTGACTGGCCCAATTTGGGATCAATCCCATGGTCGGGCATCAAACCCTGATACTATTACTGATGCTATGTTGTGCTTGTGGACAGGAGCCTAGTATGGCTGTCCTCCAAGAGGCTCTGCTAGCAGCTGACTGAGACAGATGCAGATACTTGGAGCCAACCATTGGTCTCAGATCAGGGACCCCTATGGAATAGTTAGGGGAAGGATTGAAGGAGCTGAAAGGGCTGGCAACCCCATAGGAAGACCAACAGTATTAACTAACCTAGAATCTTAGAAGCTCCCAGAGACTAAGTCCCTAACCAAAGAGAATACAGGAGCTGGTTCATGGCTTCTGGTGCATATGTAGCAGATGACTGCTTTGTCTGGTGTCAGTGAGAGAGGATATGCCTAATCCTGTAGAGACTTGATACCCAAAGGAAGGGGGAGTACCCTCACCATTTCAGAAAAAAAGGGAGGGGGATGGAGTAAAAACTCTGGGAGGCGGTACCAGGAACAGGGACATTTGGGGTGTCAATAAATAAAATATGTTTTTATTTTTTTAAATAGGCTGGGCAAACAGGGGAGAACAAGTTAGTAGCCAGGGTGCCTCCATGGTCTCTGCTTCAGTTCCTCCTTGAGATCTTGCCTGACTTCCTTTCATAGTGGACTGTATGCTGGAACTCCCCCAATGTTGTTTTGGGTCTTGGTATTTATGACAGCAACAGAAAACCAAATATAGACTGACTAATAACTGAGGATATAGTTGTCAAGATGACTGTGATAAAAATCAAAGAGGGAGTTGACATTATGGACAAAGTCGGGCCAGGGATTTTGTAGGTATTTAAATGTTTGAAGTGGAGGTTTTCAGTGGCTGTTGGACTCTTGCACCGATTAGTAAGAGGAGAAAAGAAAGGAGGTTTGTGAGGAAAGTGCTTGGATTTCTTATTCAAGGAACCAGACTTATAATGGTGATATCACAAGAATTTCAGCCAGAATAGAGCTATATGTTTAAGGGGAAAGGTCACTAATTCTAACCCCCAGCCACTTTAGTTACTTTTTCTGAACAGACACGTAGAAGCTTAAGTATTTTGGAAGAAGGAAGCTTCAACACTCTTGGCTTGTTTGCTTGCTTGCTGTTTGAATATTCTAGTTCAGAGACATTAGAAAAATGCATAGAAGAGAAATCTCCTCGGTTGAGATTAGAGTTAAGCAGGGTTTGAATGCTATGAACTCTTTCCTGTCTCACGGATGGCAACATTACCATGCCTGTCATGTTGTGGTATGTCACAGAGCCAGTCAACTGGCAGAGGTTTGTTCTATTTACTAAAAGCATTTGTAGCTTGAAATTGATTTGTTAACTTAATTCAGAGGCTTTGAGGCATGCTAGAAGTCAGAAGTAGAGGGGAATTTGGTACCCGAGATGATGGGCTGGAAATAGGGAATTCCTCTAGGGTGGACCCTGCCACTTCTACATACTGCCTAAGTGATCTCAGTGCATGTGCCTCTCCTCTCAAACTGTGAAATGAGGGCAGCTGCAGCAATGAACTTCCCTGCTATGCCCATCCTCTCTATGAGGCATGAAGCCAGACAGTGCAGTATCTTAGAATTATAGGGCCTGAAAGCTTGAATGGAAGCATTCTAATACAACCTTTCTTTCAGGAAATGCTAATTATTCAACTTGAATGATTTGTTTTAAATTCGTTCAATTTTAGCTCAATATATTCCTTTTGTTATATGAGATATAAATGTGGATTTTATATTAATGTGTATCTTTATTATGATATATATTTTTAATTGTCACTTTCATAGTAAGATACAGGCATTAATGTAATAGATTTATTATTGAAGACAAAATTTCAATGACTTTTTCAGAGTAATTTCATAGAAGCACCAACTTCATTAAACTGAAAAGCTGATCATTCTGTAGCAAATAGAACCAAGTTGTATGTTTAGTGATGTCTGAAGAATTTTGATTATCAGTGACTGCAGGTATGATGTTATCGGCATCTTGTTGGTAATAGCCAGAAATGCCATAGAGTAACCCACATGCACAGCGATACCACAACCTACAAAAAATGATTAAGTTATGAGGTTTTTAATGTAGAGGCTTTACATTCAGTAGGAGAACCTAGATCTTATGTGGTATTCCAGAAACAAATTCTGAAGAAAACTATAAAACATGAAAATACAAGGCCTCACAGATTTTTGAGGAAATCACTTCAGGGGGAACATGTGAGATCAATATTTTAGTATTTTTGTATAATTATTAAATGAATTTCATCTGCCTGTATTAATAATAGTTACTTACTTTAAGCAATAAAAAGGAAGCATACACACACACACACACACAAACACACACACACACACAAATACATGCTATACACAAAGGTAAATGTCATCTTACTTTTTATTTTGTACTTGCCTAGACAGTTATTAGTTTATTTGAGGCTTTTAACAGTCACTGTGAGATTCTACATATACTAAACAATTTATAAACTTTCAACATCAAATAAGCAAGTCATTCATAATCTCTGAAATCACCAAGTGTGAAATTGCTATTTTGTGTCCTGACGAGAATATCAACATGTCAAAAATCAGGTTTTTGACAAATCTATCAACAATATTAAGACTGTAAATTCTTATAAATACCATATGAAAGCATAGAATAGCTCAAATATTAAAATTATAAATTCAGATTCAGAAGTTTGCTGTTTCCTCTATTATAAATATTTTTAGAAATCTTAGTTGTAGTTTCAATTAAGTAAGTGAATAAATTCATAAACCCATAGGAATCGAGCAACTAAGTGAATTCATATCACAGATATCCTCATACTTGCAAGGGGAGTTAGGAAAGAGCACTAACCATCCCCCACAATTGAGAGGGCTTATCAAAGACTGTTGAGTATTCCTTTGAAATAATGGTAGAAATTGAGAATAGGAGAGAGGCCACAGAAATTCATTGAGTGTAATCACCAATGTGTTGTAAAGCAATTTCCTCTGTGTCAGAGTTGATACATTCCATCTTTCAGGAAAGTTCATTAACACTCAGGATGCCCTAAATGGAGGCTCACAGAGATTCGTCAAGTATTGAAGACTCTTTGTACTTCAGACACAGAGTCCACAGGGACCTGAGCTGAGGCTGATTTCAGAGCTTCTTCACTGAGAACAGCATGTCATTGTACAAGATGGTGCTGTGGAAGCATTCAGAGGAGGGAACAACCAAGAGTCCTACCCAGCTATGAAGCTGATGAGCTATAGCAACGATCAGAATAATATAGCACTAAAGATACAGTAGTGGCACATAGTTTGGCTGTAACAACACTCTAATGGATCACTCAATAATAGATAAATTAGCCTAGTATTGGAGACCTGGCCAACTGTCCAGGGATAGTGAAGGCGTAGATCCTAGAGAATTGTCATTTAACTAAACCAGCATAATCCCAAACTACTTTCTGAAAATGTGTCCTTATACTTCCAGGTAAGTATAGTCCTCAGCCTTTATAAAGGGAGGGTAGAGATGATACCAGGAAGGAAGCAGGTGGGAGCTGACCAAGAGAGATCTGAGAGAGATAACTAGAATCAGGAGGCATCCTTGGAATGATCTAGAAGGTTAGGGAAATGGAAACTCCCAGGAATCTATGAGGTTGACCCTAACTAAAACTTCTAGAAATGGGAGGGGGAATTCAGAGCCTGACTTGGCCATCTTTTGTAGCCAGGCAGAACTTTCAATGGAGGTACTAGGAAACAAACATGGCCACAAAACCTTCAACCTACAGTTTGCCCTGCTTACAGCTTTGGCTGTGTCCCATGCCTCAGACCCATGCTTCCCCACACCCTGAGTGGTGTACCAGCATGGGGTAAGCTCAGTCAAACTTCCTAGTCCAGCCTCCCTGAGTACCGCGAGTCTTGTGGTGGAGTAGAAGCAGGAGCACCCATGGGATGGGTGTTGGCTTGGTTTTTTGTGGGACTCCTGCCAGGGGGGGCAGGTATGCCTCTTATTCTTCTCCTACTTTTGGACTCTTTTCCTCCAATTGGGTTTTCCTTTCCACGCTTTTGCCTTGTCTATCGTATCCTGTTTTGTCATGTTGGTTGTTGTCAAAAGAAGGCAAATAGAGCTAGGGAGATGGGTCTTGGTTAGAGGCAGTGGAGGGAGGGCAAAATATAGTGAAGATGTATTATATGAGAGAATAATCTATTTTCAGTAAAAAAAAAAAGCCTCTACAAAGAGAAAACAGGATGTTAAAATGCAATAAAAGATAAAATATAAAGACCGCAACATATTTTTATAGTTAAATTGGAGGATAACATTTATGGATATGTCACTTGAGTTGAATCTAGAAATTATAGTTGTATATTGAAATAAATAATGAAACAAAGGAAATATGATAAAGTGTTTGTGGTGTGTTTTCATCCTTTTGGTACTTCCCACAAATGTTCCTGTCTCACATATTCACTCTTGGGTTTTTGATTGTTTGCTTGTTTGTTTGTTTTGGAAGTATTTTACCTTCATCATGCACATTCCATATGCATTTAATAGTTAAGCTTCTTCAGGGCAGTCTATGATTTTTTGCACCTTTCATATCACATATTTATTAAAATTGTAGCTCAGCGTAGACAGTCTGTAAAAGTAGTTTTAAATAATATGAAAGTCCAGCCCAGTCTTTGAATAATTTTGTTTCATCTTTTAAAGATAGATATAGATTTTACTTTTTATAAGAAAAATGTCTAAGTATAGTTCACACAGCAGGCAGAAACAGTTTTCACATAGCAAGTACAGAAGAGTTGTGGTGAAAGAGTCCATCAATTTTAGAAGGCATTTGTCTTTTAAGGAGCTCATGGAGGTTCTGTTTGAACAGTCACTCCTCTTGCTCACTGTAAAGGCGTTTGTGTTCTGAGACACGATGCATAGGAATTGACAGACTTGGAAACATCAGTGCTAGTTTTTGAAATTTTATCTTTCAGTAATACCGCTCTGCAAAGACAAATATTTAGGAAAATTATTTCCTGCCAGTTACCAACAAGAACATGAATGTACTCCCAACTGGAATCTGATACACATGTATGTCTTGGCTACATAAAGCATCACTTGCTATCCATATTTTCAAACCAAATTGTGAGTTTGTATTAGCTGTGGAAATGCGGTCTCATCTTTAAATAAATTCAGAAATCTTTAAAATCTTCCCACCTACCTGGGTAAATTATATAGTCATGTGACACACTTGTTTTCCACAGATAAGAGTTCTTAAA
The DNA here is from genome assembly GCF_011064425.1 of Rattus rattus. NCBI lineage: Eukaryota > Metazoa > Chordata > Mammalia > Rodentia > Muridae > Rattus > Rattus rattus. The sequence goes on along the minus strand of NC_046160.1, from coordinate 11,157,588 downwards.
TTACAATTCCTAGGCTATTATACTACAGTACAGTGAGAGGGAAAATGTATTTATTTGAAGGCTAAAATAACAAAAGAATTTTATATCATTAAAATACAAGTGAACTCCAGGTTTTTAGAACTCTGATGAATCTCAGGGATCATTTAAGTTTGCCTACCTTTCCTAAAGAGTGAGATTTTTTTTTTTCGTTTTGTTTTGTTTTGTTTTTGATGTGTTGCTGTATCTATTCATAAAACAATTTAGTATAATTCTGGTAAGTAGTAAAACCTGAGAATTCATAAAAATGTACATTTTTAAGTACCTTTCAACTAGAAATACAGAGCTAGGAAACAACATGGGCACCATCAACCTGATGTCATTAATCACCATGTCTTATATCCTGTGTGTTTGCTTTTGCTCTCATGTAGCCCTCCTTCTCTTTCTTGTCCCCATCCTTCTTTCTCTCATTGATGCTTGCTCTTGTATTTTGTGATATTGAAAGGGCCTTCTTTGCTGCGTTCTACAGCGGCTTCTTGTCTGTGATGGATAGGATCAACTTCATTAAATCTAGAATCACCCGGCAAATGGACCTCAAGGCATGGTCTTGGAGGATTGATTATCTTGACTGTGGTGGTTGAGGGATGAAGATTCATCCCATGGGTAAATCTATAGTCCCTGACTGGGATGCTGCACTGAGCAATAGTCAAGTGGGAGCTGAGCAACAGTATGCATGTGCTGCCTTTTCTAGGACAATGGATGGTAATGAGGCCATTTCCTTTAAGCTCCTGCTGCCTTGATGACCCACTACAATGAACTGTCCTTAAACTCTGGACTGAAATAAAATTTTTTCCAATGTATTTATAAATATTCTTCCATAAGTTGCTTTTCACTGTATTTTGTTTTAATTTTACCTTATGTGTATTGCTGTGAGGGTGTCAGATCCTCTGGAACTGGAATTACACACACTTGCAAGCTGTCATGTGGGTGCAGGTAATTGACCCCAGCACCTCTAAAGGAACAGCCACTGCTCTTAACAACTGAACTCTCTTTGTCTCTATCCAAACACTTGTCAGGGTATTTCAAATCGCAACAACCAAAAAAACCTAAGATAGAGATAATTCTGGGTTCTGGACATTGTCTACCTTCATGTTTTACTCAAAACTGCTTTCTCTTGGATATGAAAGAAGTCTATTTGGTACCTCTGCAGGTTTTTCATTAGTTTTATCAATTGACCTGTTGACTTCTAAGGATAAATCAGCAAATTAATAATAATAATAATAATAATAATAATAATAATAATAATAATATGCTCAATGTTTATTGAATGCCTGGTATCTACTTATTATTCATGATGACCATTTCATAATAAGTATTTATTATCTCTTGGTTTTAAGAACAATTTGTATTTGAATTTAAACTTATGGTATCTTCAGTGAGAATTGAGAGTTCAGAAGTGTTATATAACAAGACAACCAAACCCAGTAGTCAAATTGATTCCCTTTCTCAAATTATTCTAGTATTTTTCAAAGTTTCTGTACTTTCTTTGCTGTTTTTATCAGCAATATAAATAATAAATACCAGTTACCATATAGTGAGATTCACCATGTGCCAAGCAGTGATTAAGTCCATTTTCTTAGCCCCACACACAAGTCACATGTTCTAACATACATAATTTTGATAGGAATAGTGTCCCTGATTAGAATCTCGGCCATGCTAGACTCTGATTATCACTGAGGCTCAACTTCAAATCTGTAGTGCTGTTACCAAGTCCAAATTGCTTTCTAGGATCACTATCCTAAGAAAAACTAGCAAGCATTGAGCTGGATTCTGAACAGACTGATTACGAGGCCTGGGTACTTCTGTCCTTGTTTTTTACTCTCCTGCAAATCCTAAATTTCTTCTTTTACAAATGAGCTTCATATTACTCACACATCTGTCATATCTTTACCATATGTAAAATATATAAAATACACACCATTTCAATTATAGATCTGTTTGTTTCTAATAGCATCTCCTATACACTTGTCAAATGCCAAACAATGACTTTACAGTTAAGCTGTTGCTGTGTGTGTACAACAGCATTTCTATGTTAGTGGCCATCATTAAACTATAGGATAAATTTTTTGAAGTAATATAGTTTTCTATATCAGCTAATACATTTTCAATAAGAAATTCAAAATTCTATTCTCATAGAAAGATAAACCAAGAATACAGATGCACTGGTGTGCACATGAAGAACACATTTAATAATGACTAACACTTTCAATCTTTGAACACGCTTTGATTATCAGGAATTTGTGTAATAAAGATGTTAGGGAGACACGGAAGAAAAAACTTAGACCTATTTTGAACTATGCGACTCTAAGACTATGTAGCATTGTAAATAGGAAGATTTTCAAGTTAGGGCTGATCATGAATATGTTCAAATTGTACATGAATAGAAATATGAACAGCAGAATATACATTGATTTGAAAACAGCAAGAATATAAAATATCATTGCCACTTTGTGTAGTTTTAAATCAGCCTGACGTAGTGTAATTTCCAAGTAATTTATGCATGTGGTATTCCAATAATTACTTATCAAGTAATTAACTCATAGTATATTCTTTTTATTTGATATTTTTTATTTACATTTCAAATGTTATTCCCTTTTCTGGTTTCCCAGACATAAGTCCCCTATTCCCTCCCCCTCCCCTTCTTCTATAAGGGTGTTCCCCTCTTCATCCACCCTCCCCTTCCCGTCCCCCTTACTCTAGGTGTCCAATCTTGGCAGGACCAAGGGCTTCTCCTTCCTTTGATGCCCAACAAGGCCATCCTCTGCTACATATGCATCTGGAGCCATGGCTCTGTCCATTTATAGTCTTTGGGTAGTGGTTTACTCTCTGGGAGCTCTGGTTAGCATTGTTGGTCTTATGGGGTTGCAAGCCCCTTCAACTCTTTCAATCCTTTCTCTAATTCCTCCAATGGGGTCCTGTTCTCAATTCAATGGTTTGCTGCTAGCATTCGCCTCTGTATTTGACCTGCTCTGGCTGTGTCTCTTTGGAGACATCTATATCTGGTTCCTGTCAGCATGCACTTCTTGGCTTCATCAATCTTATCTAGTGTTGGTGGCTGTACTGTATATTCTTGAGACTATGAAACAGACTATAGTTCCTGAATATTCGAAGACTAGATATAACCATACCTTAATAAAGGACCTACTCGACATCAACCAGAGACTGGTGTATATTTCACTAATTCTTTCTGTTTTTATTAAACATGCTTTTTCTATCCCTTTTCACTTCATTTTATCAGCAAATCATCTGCCTATACTACCAATAATTTCTCAATAGGATGCTTTAATATAACACTGTTTACTGTAGCATTGCATCTTCAGTAGAAAACAGGTTTTGAAAAGATAAAGAATATATAATATTTTTGAGGAAGTGACACCACACTAGAGTACTTAATCCTAAACATTGCAATAGAGTTAAACCAATGTATGTGTACCACTTCTCCAAAGTCACGTCCAATTCAATTTAAAGTATTTCATATTCTTTATATATTTTATTCGAGTATTTGCTGGCTGTTTAAGGTTAATTATTATTCCCAAATAATTTATCATATCTTTTAAATACAGTTACACATCTCATGATAAATAGATTTTTCTTTATATTTCAGGTAGATATCCCTCATTGCTTAAACAAAACTGTGTTTCCTTGGAAATAATTTTGGTATCTTCCACCAAAGATATGTCAAGGAACAACATTCTAGCTACACTTTCTCCATAGCTGTGAACCATCTATCATCGCATTACTTTAGTATTTAAAGTAGCTTTTTACTACAGAGTATTTATACTCACTAAACCCCTTTCTTCAAGAAAACAAAAATCCAATGATATTTGCTAGCCAAGACCCATTTGTTTACAGAATACTTTTTAAAATCTATTTCTCTCTGTGTAAACTATTAGCATTTCTGGATATGAGTCACTGTGGAGTATTTTAACACTACATTCATCCAAGTGTAGGAAATGACCTAATACATCTCATGCTCACATTCTGCTTCTGTGAATGGCTAGTAGGGAATGATATTTAGCATCTATAGTCCAGTAATTGTGGGTGGGGAGTGGGGGAGGGATAACATTACTCACTTAGAAGATTAAGAGGTTAATGTGAATGTGATTAATGCTGTATTAGAAACTTGTAGACTCTACTGATATTATTCCACATGCATCCTGTCTGTCAGCGATTATACCAATGGCACCTATTTTTATGTCATTGTGTTTTGTGAACAGTTTTAATTTGTCACTAGCACTAACTACACACAGGATGCCAGTTCTTGTCAATTCAATGACCTAGAGTGTCATTTGTAATTTATACAAACATCCACATATTCACTTAATCAGGAGATTTCAGCAGGGCTTTGATTATTCGTTTAATTTTGTGTTGTCCATTTTACTCTTTAGGAGTGATAGAATGAAATTGTATACTCTGTAATTTCAAAGAGTAAAACTCCAGTACACAGTACAATACTGCAACCTCCTGAGATGTATAGATGGATACCTGAGAGAATGAATTTCAAATTTACTAAGATGAATTAAATAAGTTCAAGAAAATCCCCTTTGGGAATAACAATCGAAATGTAAATAAGAAATACTCAAGTTAATAAAGATGGAAAAAATAAATAAAAAATGCAATATTAAAAAATAAATAAATAAATGAATAATAAAAAAAAAAGAAAATCCCCTTTGTCTTATGATCATACCAAACAATAGAGTATTTCCAAGACGATGATCTGCATGTCTTTTGTGACAGGGTCCCAATTTGTAAACTATGTTGGCCTTAGGTTTTCCCTTCTCCTACTGCTAACTCCTATGTGCTGGTCATAAATCTTATTTCCTTTTCAGGAGGTTAGAGGATAGGAATTGTCAAATGAAAAACAAACCCAATTTAGTGGGAAAGAGAATGAATTCAAAAGAGATTACTGAAAGGAAGAGGTCTCCTGCTGTAGGACAGATGCTCAGATGTAGTATCCACAGGAATCTCAGAGCCTATGGAGAAAAGGCCTTTCTGTTAGGGACCGGTGCTGGGCAGTTAATTAAAGAATGTCTGTATTATCAGTGAGTTGAGGGAAGAATGACCAAGAAGAGTGTTTCTCATAATTTTGGATCAGGGTGAGACTAGACCTCCAACCTTGGGATTTCAGAAAGAGAAGCTTAAATAAACTTATAAATCATGTTTACTAGAGTTTGGTATGAATCTTTTTATGGAGATTTTTAAAGAGTCAGCTAATCTCTAGCGAGGTAAAGAATTGTATTCATAAGAACTGTATGTGAGTTTATCATAGGTCAAAATGGGATAACTTGAGTATTTCTCAGATTTACAGGGTAGAATGTAACGTTGTAGAATGTATCAATGTCTGAACTTGAAGTACAACCCTTGGTAATCAAGTACCACAAATAGGGAGTGCCTGCTCTGAATTGTACTATAATTGTAGACACAATTCACAAAGAAACCAACAGTCAACATCCAGGGCTTTCTACATTGTTTCCAAATTCAATAAAATCTTAAATGAATTAGTGGTAGTGGCCTCCTGCAGTTTCTAAAAGGAAGTGTCTTAGTCACTAATTACAGATCCTTTAATTATAGAATATCAGCACACATTTAGGCATTCTATTGCATACTGATTGAATTGCAATAGTTTATATTTACTTGATAATTTCTACGAAATTAACATTGTACTTATCATTTAATTACTTGGATATATATATATATATGTGTGTGTGTGTATATATATCTATATATACATAGATATCTATCTATCTATCTATCTATCTATCTATCAATCTCTCTATATATATACACACACACACACATTCTAGCATGTTACCTACTTGTTAATATAAGAAAAGGCCCTATATTGAGTGAAAATAATAAACTTTGACATTAAGAACAAGTTTGGAATAAAAAAAAAATTGAAAGTCTAACAGATCTGGGTTCAAAATTGGTCCTATAAGAACTTGCTCATTGACCATAACAAATGACATGCTCGATTTTGGGTTGGAACAATATCACTTTGATGAAATCTTCCAAGCATTAGTAACAATACATTTGATCGAACCTCATATGTGTGCATTATCTATTTTCTCAAGTTCTCGATTAGGATTTATTTATAATACCAAAATCAAGACTTGTGACTCTTTCCTGACATGTATGAGTAGGGAAAAGGAATCGAATGTGCAGTCACTGCTGACAGTGGCCTGGCTGAGTTCTGCCTCGGTTCTCATAGTTTTCTGCTTTTTGTTGATATTATTTTTACCTAGGAGTAAATGTCAGAGTTTTAACCATATAAACAAAATAATCTGATGACAACAGTTTAGTGGCCAGACATGAGCATATAGCCCAGAAGTTTTCTCCAGAAGAAGGTTTCAGTACTCTTTACTACAATATTTACATCTTGGAATTTTGTCTACTCTGACAATTTTGTATACGTATATAGGATATGTTGATTGTACTCACACTCACACTCCCCCAGTTACCCCATATATCCAACATCCATGTTATTTTATAACCCATTTGAGTCTAGTTAGTGATACCCTGTGCTCATAGGTATGGGGCCTGCTACTGAACATCGAAAACCTACCAGAGGCCACATTTAGAATTGACAATAGCACTCCCACTCTCCAGCAGTAATGGACTGTCAATAGCCTCTCAGTTAGAATGGCACCTCATTAACCTCCTCCTCTATCAGTCATTAAAGGCTGACTAGTATGTTCTTGTGCAGATAGCCACAGCTACAGTGAGGTCATGAGTGCAAAGGTCATGTCTTAACCTTAAAAGCAGCATTTAAAAGCAATCTTCCCCATGATTCAACTCTTATGTTTTTTTCACCCCTTCATCTACAGTGTCCCCTGAGTCTCAAGGTTAAGGGTGATGTGATGTAGTTGTCCCATTCTTGGCTGAACACTCAACAAAAATTTACTTTTTACACTTAAGCAAGTTATAAAACTCTATAATCAGTATAACTTTATACTGATTGTGTGAATATCAGTATTCATCACCAGTAAGAATTAACTGTCTATCTTATATGTGAATAAGCTTGGTACTTCAAATATTGTAGTGACATAGAAACATCCACTACCTCCTGCAATTCGAAGAGCTAGCCTGCCACTCCTGCTCTTATGCAGTTACATACTCTCATTGAAAGCTTTTCCTCCTGGATCATAAGATTTAGAGCAATAAGAAAACCACTGAGGCTCAGGAATTCTTCCTCACAGTTAAAAGTCACTAACCAGTTTCTTGGGGGGTGGTATTTAGGCCAGTTGAGCTTCCCCAAACTCATGGAGAAAGCTTCAGAGATACAACTTTGATGTATTCTCACCCATGATGGAGTAGATTTTTCCACTCTATAGCTGCCTTTGAATTACTCATGATTCAAAAGCAAGTTCCCCCAATACCCAGTAACCATGCCCATTTAACTCACTGAAAGGCTAAGCCATTAGATCTCAACCTGTGGGTTGCAAAACCTTTGAGGATCAAACAATCCTTCCACAGGGGTCACATATCAGATAATCTGCATATCAGATATTTTTATTATAATTTATAACAGTACCAAAATTACAGATATAAAGTAGCAAAAAAAATAATTTTATGGTTGAGGGTCACCCCAACATAAACAATGCAAGGAACTGTTTTAAAGGGTCATTACATTAGGAAGATAGAGAAATATTGGGCTAACTCTCTTAGAATGGCCTCATTTTTTTGTGTATTGTTGGTGCCTTACCTGGGTTGGACAGATGTTTGTGTCACACACTTACAGAAGCTTCAGAGGTACTGAAGAATAAGATACACAGCAAAGACCCTCTGTGACAACTATGGATCACCAGAAATAGGACTGGCTTGTAATTATGGCTAGACACTGAAAAATATTTACGTAATTCATGTCATAGAAGCCCACACGAAATATTTCCCTCCTACAACTAATGTTTTTGGCCTCTGCTGCCCATGTTCCAATTCTCCATCTATTGCTCTACAGATAAATGTCATGGGCATACAGAGTTATAACACTGATGTCATTTTACTATAGCACCAAACACACACCAGCTTTCATAATTGCAGATGCTTTCCAGAGTCGCTTGACTAAGGTGAGCCCCACTCCAGTCATACTCTCTCTCTCTCTCTGACAACCCTCACTTTCTCTGAGAACACTCACTGTGGTGAGAAACAAGCCATTTGCTCACCTGCATGTGTACTCCTGGTGTTTTTGGCTGGGGGAATTAACATAATAAAGATGTAGTAGGAGTTTTCATGATTTTATAGAGGCATTTGTCCAAGTTAACACTCCTGGTGACGATCTCAAATCATCTAGCAAAAGCAATATGCAGAGAGCTATTCCCTCATAGGCAGTTAACTTTATTGTTGCAGGTGTGTTGTTTATTCGTGATGCTCCATAACACCACAAAGTATTAAAACAGAATTATATGAGTATTAAACACATATTTTATTTTCTCATGCCTTATATCTTAGGACCTCATTGAATAATCCTCATAGTTAGTTAATTTCCAGAGGTAGCATGAAGCTCCACTGAGAGCATGACATTTGTATGAAAATGAAACAATTCAGAGACCATATACTCAGTTATCTTCCCTTTGGGCTTCCATAATATGTGCCATTATTCCCTTGTCCTAATTACCTTAAGGAGAGGCATCAACAAATAGAGACAGCTATTAATCCACAGAGGCACCAGTGATAAAGATACTTTTATCCTCCATTTCCATATTAAAACTTAACCGACAGGGCACTTCACCTTTTCTCATTCCCTGTGTCCCGTCTGTTCTCCTGGTTTAGTTTATGACCTCTTGGTACAGTGTGCCCTCTTCTCTGGGAGCACATTTGCAGAACAAATTGCTTCATAAAGGCAAATTCCTACTGGTACATTGGCCTCACCATATATAAGCAAAACTACATCCTGTGATTCAAACCACTCAGCCTTTATCACAAAGGGATTTAGAGCTTAAAATTGGAGACTAAAAACCTCACATCAGAAAACAAAAAGGAAACAATCACACACAGTGGGTAGCAAGTGTAAACCTGGGTAGAGCTTAGCTGCATTTAGAGAATGACCAATCCCGAGAGAGCACTGAACTGGAACAGACACAATGGAGAGTAAAGACAGTGAAGCTCAAAAGAGTGCGATGTCCTCGGTGAGGGGAGGAGCAGAGGGTCTGTGGAGGCGTTGATGAATGAAGCAGTGGATCTGAAGTACTTGGTTCTGCAAAATTACTTATCTGAAGTGAGCCAGTACTGGTTTCTGGCTTCAAGTTGCTTTTGCTTAATAAATTTGATCAAATAATAGATTAAATTTGGGTCTGGGAGATGTGCCCTTTCAAAAAATAAAATCAAAACGAATATTTTCACTCAAGTTGAAACAGCCTTTTGTTTTAATTTCTAAACATAAAACAGAGTCTTCCGGAGGAATATGTGACATCTAAGGAAGCACATTTCTGTATCTAGGCAACGTCATCGAGAGGTCGTACTCAGATTATTGACATTTTAAACTAGTGTTTCAAGAATACCAAAGAAAGGCCAGTTGCAAATAGAAATAGCCCACAAGCCAGGGATCCTGGAAAATTGGGATAATTACTGAAATCAATTCTAGCTTCCTAAGAACATAAAAGCTAGACACACACTGTTAAATTGCACTCTGCTTATGTGGTTTGCCCACTGCTCCAACCTTTTCCTTTTTCTTAATGCTCAGATTTTGTAAAGGCCAAGGGAAATTTCCAGCAGACCATTAATGAGAAGTATTTGTGGCCAGAATAGGTAGAACCCAAATCTCTCACAGCTTCAAAATCTATATGTTATATGAACTTGAAATTTGTCAAATGGAACAGAAATGACTCTATCAATTTTACAAGTGATTTTAATGCTTCATGCATTTGTGTGTGGCGGGGGGTGAGGAAGGGGGAGGGAGGGAGAGGGGAGAGAAAGAGGGGAGAGGAAGAGGGAGAGAGAGGAAGAGGGAGAGGGAGAGACTTTTGTTGTTGTAAAAATATAAAAATAAAAAGGTATCGATCGTTGTCTATTACCCTGCTAGGTCACACCGTAGTGCCCCAAGATATCTGCTAGATATCTAGACGGAAACATGTCCCAGCTGCACACTTTCCTACACTCAAACCCTCACATAAAAGAACACACAACACAATAATCTTAGATCCAATTGATAAGATATAATTGCCCATTTAAACATACAAAACCTGGTACCATCCATCCCTTAGGAACATTGATAACAACCTGTAAATACACAGAGCAGAATCTTAACATCACCTGCCATGGCTTCTCCCCTCTCTCCTCCTGTCTCTTCTCCTCTCCTCCTCTTCCTTCAAACTTCTCTCCCACCCACCCTTCCTTCTCCTCCAATGACAGGCCTCCTTCTACCCTGTCCTGCCCCTCACCTGTAGTTTACAAATTCAATGGGGAGGTTCTGGTGAAGTCACCTGAGTTCTGAGTACTCTGACTAGGCAGCTGTCCTTGGGGCAGTGGAATTAGCATCAAAATACAGATAACTTCAGGGCAAACCACAACAGACTTTCAAGGGCTGAATGCCTGATTCCGTTACTGCTTGAATTTGAAAAGTTCCATCTATATGAATAATCTCATTCATCTTCAGTAATTGTGAACTCATTACTATCTCCCACATGGTGTGATTCACTAATCATGTAGTTGACTTTCCAGGGGCTTGGATAGCAGTAGTCATAAGGTCTGTGGGAGTGATTGCTAAAGCACCACGGAAAAAAAGTGACCCCAATGGATTGGATTCACACTCAGTGAGCCGAAGACTAAGATGCAGATGGTGTTTACTGCCTATGAGAAAGAACAAATGGCTCCTCCCGCGTGACTATGGCTTCACATTGTGAATGAAGATTCCTGGGTGGAAGGCAAACAAACCTCACAAAATACGTCACTGACTGACTAGAACTTCAATGATGTTGAGGGTCCAGAGGTTCACTACAAACTATGGAAGTATGCATCACCCCTTAAGTGAGCATTTATTGTCAATTAACATATACATTAATGTATATGACCTAACATCCTTGTGACTATTAGGTAAGTAATTGTCACATTCAGAAACAGACTCTGTGGCTTGGACCAGGCCCAAACTAAGAATATTGTCAAATTCTCTGCTTTGATGTACCTGCCTACCTAATGCTTCTGCCAATATATTTGAAAAGTGTCAATATATGTATATATATGTATATATATAATATATATAATATATATATATATATATTCTTTGTTATGTTCCTACAAAAATTGCTGAAATTATTACCATGTTTGAACATAGAATTTGGAACAACCTAGATCTGTGTTTCTGGGCCACACAGTCACTTATTTTTGGCTCTAGAATAAACCATGTCTTAACCTACTTGAGCTCAGAGTTTGTTTCTTCATCAAAAGTGCCTATTTAGATCATTAGAAGACCAGGAAAATTAGTTTGATATAACCTACTCTGGCCAGAGTTAGTCAATTTAATAGTGAGTTGAAGTGAGAATGAAGTTATTTCCAAATTAATTTAATTCATACTTAATGCCATCTGTTTGGTAGATTGCAAGTGACATAGATATAGTAAAAGTGTTTGAACAGACAGATTGAGTTTGATTCTGTTTTAGCTTTTACTCTCTGAAAAGTGCTATAAATCACCACATTTCATAGGATGTCTATTTCAGTCAGCTGCGTAAGGATGGACATGGTAACTTAAAGACCCATGAAAACAAGTCAAAATTTATTCTAAGAACAAAATTCTTTATTTACATGTTTTTTTTTTATAAATTTTTATTTATTTACAACCCACATGTTGTCACCTCTCAGTCCTCTTTCCAGAGTTCTTCCCCCTTCCCCCACCCCTTTTCCTCTAAGGGATGCCCCTCCTTCCTTTTTCTCTGTGGTATCAAGCCTCTAAGAATTAGGCTGCAATCTCACCCACTAACTCAAGACAAGAAAGTTCTCTGCTACATGTGTGTTAGGGGCTCACACAGCCCTTACATGCTCTTTTGGTTAGTGGCTTAGGGTGTCTCTGAGATTCCCCAGGGTTCTAGCTTAGTTGACTCTGTTAGTCTTCCTACGGGGGTGCCATCTGTAGCTCTTTTAATCCTTCCCTTATCTCTTTCATAGGTGTCCCCATGTGTCTCAGTCAGCTGCAGGTAGAGCCTTTAAGAGAACAGCCATGCTGTTCTCCTGTCTACAGACCCAATGTAGCATCAGTAATAGTGTCATGGTTTGGTGCCCTCCCATGGGATGGATCCCAAGTAGGACAGGACACAGGTCAGCCATTCCTTCATTCTCTTTCAGTCTCAGGGAGAGTCTAGAAGTTCCTTTTACATCCAACCCCCAACCCTATCATCTGCATATTTCCATTCATTCACCTGGCCTTTTGAATTTCTCTTCTGTTCCTCCATACTTGATACTGCCCACATTTTCTCCTTTCCTACCCAGATGCCTCCCACTGTATAATGGGCATTCTATACTTTTAGGCTAATATCTACATATCACTGAGTACATACCATGTATACTATTGGGCCCATGTTACCTCACTCAGGATAATATTTTCTAGTTCCATAGATTTGCCTGCAAAATTCATGATGTTCTTGCTTTACAAATAAGCCTGCTATAACATCGGACATGTGACCTTGTGGTGTGGAGCATATTTTCGTATACGGCCAGTAATGGTATAGTTGGGTGTTCAGGTAGAACTATTTCCAATTATCTGATGAACCTCCAGATTGATTTCCAGAATGCTTGTACCAGTTTGCAATTCCCACCAACATTGGAGGAGTGTTCCCTTTCTCCACCCACTCACCAGGATGTGCTGTCATTTGAAATTTGATCTTAGCCATGGATTGCTATAAGGCAGAATCTCAAGTTTGTTTTGATTTGCACTTTCTTGATGACTAAGGATATTAAATATTTCTTTAAGTGCTTCTTAGTCATTTGAGATTATTCTGTTGAGAATTCTCTGTTTAGGTCTTCACTCTATTTTTAAATTGAGTAATTTTTTTGAAGTCTATTTTCTTGAGTTCTTTATTATGTTATAAATTAACCCTCTATCAGATGTAGGGTTAGTAAAGATATTTGTTTCATTTGTAGGCTGCCATTTTGTCTCATTGACAGTGTCCTTTGCCTTACAGAAGCTTTTCAGTTATCACTTGTTGATTTTAGATCCTGAGCCACTGATGTTCTGTTCAGGAAAAATTTCCACTGTGTCAGTGTGTTTGAGACTATTTCCTAATTTTTCTTCTAATAGATTCAGTGTATTTGAATTTCAGCGTATCTGGTTTTATGTTGAGGTCCTTGATTCACTTGGACTTGAGTTTTGTACAGAGTGATAATTATAGATCAATTACATTCATCTACAAGCAGACATCTAGTTAGACCAGTACCTTTTTTTTTTTTTTTTTTTGAAGATGCTTTTCTCTTTTCACTGTATGGGTTTGGCCTCTTTGTTAAAGATCAATTGTCCATAGGTATGTGTTTTTATTTCTGGGTCTTTGATTCTATTCCATTCATCATCCTGTTTGTCTCTGTACCAATACCATACGGCTTTTTTTTTTTTTTAATAACTATTGCTTTGTTCAGCTTGAAGTCAAGGTTGGTGACTCCCCTGGCAGTTCTTTTATTCTTTAGAACTATTTTGGCCATCCTGTTTTTTTTTTTTTTTTTCCATATGAAGTTGAGAATTGCCCTTTCCATGTCTGTGAAGATTTGTGTTGGAATTTTGATGGGAATTGCATTGAATTTGTAGATTGCTTTTTGGTAAGATGGCTATTTTTACTATGTCAATTCTACCAATTCATGTGCATGGCAGGTCTTTCTGTCTTCTGAGGTCTTCTTCCATTGTTTTTTTCTGGAGAGTCTTGAAGTTCTTGTCATACACATCTTTCACTTGCTTGGTTAGAGTTGCACCAAGACACTTTATATTATTGTGAATAGTGTTGTTTCTTTATTTATTTCTGAGCCCGCTTATCCTTTGTATAAAGGAAGGCTACTGATTTGTTTGAGGGAATTTTATATCCAGCCACTTTGATGAAGTTTTTTTATTAGCTGTAGGAGTTTTCTGGTAGAAATTTTGCCATTGCTTATGCCTACTGTCATATCACCTGCAGATAGTGATGCTTTGACCTCTTCTTTTCCTATTTGTATCCTCTTGATCTCTTTTTGTTGTCTTTTTTCTCTAGCCAGAATTTCAAGTACTCTGTTGAATAAATAGGGAGATAGTAGTGTACAGTCTTGTCTTATCCATGAATTTAGTGGAATTGCTTCAAGTTTCTTTCCATTTAATTTGAGGTTGGCCGTTGGTTTGCTGTATATTGCCTTTACTATGTTTAGGTATGGCCATGAATTCTTGATCTCTCCAAGTCTTCTAACATGAACTGGGTTCTGATGGTCTCAAATTACATTGGCTTCTGTGGCTTATATTCTTGGTCTTGCTGTTTGCCATCTGGTTATCTCTGGTATTATCTGACCTTGGTGTTTCAGATTGGAACAAGACTCCTCAGAGGCAAGTGGAGCTATATGACCTAGGTGATCAGGCCTCTTGGGAGGCAGGCAATGCTGTCCCTGGTTAGAGCAGCCCTCCTCGGACACAGGCAGGTCTGTGGGGTGTTGAAGCAGTCAGGGTGATCTACTGTGGGTGCAAGTGGAGGAGCAGTTAGGAATGGTGATGGGGCTCCAGTAGGGCAGGACAGATCTATGCTGGGCTCTGTGGGAGTCCCAATGGGCACAGGTATTGAGGTAGGGGTCTCACCTGTGTCCCTCTTTAGGACAGACTTCCTGGGAGACAGGCAGGGCTGTTGGATCAGGGAGCAGGCATGCAGATCTGCCACAGGTACTGGTGGAGGTGCCGACTGGAAAGGCAATGGAAAAATGAAATTCAGACTATATACTGAGTATATGAATTGGACTTTAATCAACCAACTCCAGAATAAATAGCAATCTTTGGAGGGAATGGTTGGGGCCATAACCCTTTTCTGCTCTTTTCTAAACTGGAAGAAGAGGGACTAATCTTCCTTAGCCCAGTTCTTTCAATTACGGTGTTCCTGTAAGCTGCCACATTGTTCACCATTGCCTCTGTTTGCTTTAGGCAAAATACTTATAATTTGTCCACACTGAAGTATATTTCTAATCAACTTCCCACAGCCAAACATGAAAAGGCTTCAACCTTGGCGCAAAAACAGACCAATTGCGAGAGCTACTGGATTCCTTTTATGGAGCTGGATGGGGGTGAAACTCAGAAATAATTGCACCAACTGAGTTTTGAGTTCTGGACATTGTATGAAAAGCCAGTGCTTTGATTGACTAAAATTAAACATTCCGATTTACAACCCGATAAAATTAAATCCTGTAGGAAAGTTTTGTGTTCTTTTTAAAACTACAATAGACTCATGATTGCATTAAAATTCTTCCCTATGGACAGAGTTTCAGTCAAAAGTGTTTTAAAATGGATTTTGTGATTTAGTCTAAAGAACCTTTACATGGATTTCCTATCTGTGATGGTTAGTACTGTCAGTTTCACAAACTCTAGAATGACCTAGAAGTCAGTTTTGGGGAGCACATTCTTAAGGGTTAGGTTGGCCTCTGGGGATTCCTGTTGGACACTGACTTAGTTGCACCAACAGAGACAGGATGGCCTGCCCACTGTGTATGTTTTAATTTCCAGCTCTGATCCTGGATTGAGTCAGTGAAATGATCTGCAGCTTGGTTTCATTGTCTGCTGCTTCACAATTATGAGTGTGGTATGGATAGAAGCTCCAAGTTCCTTCCATGATGAACTGTGTTCTTAACCTATGAGCCAGAACAATCCCTGGCTTCCTTAACCTGATTTTTTTCAGGGTATGTTGTCCCAGCAATAGGGCACTATCCAAAAGCAACTCGTGCACACAGAGGAAATTTTGAAGTGCTCTCCTAAAACTCATCCTCTTACAAGATGTTATAAGATATTTATTGAGCTATATAACTTCTTTTATTCATTAGCATTTGCCTTTTCCAAGATGGATGTGTCTCTTTGTATATTAACATATTAGACAAAATAACATTTACTAAAAGTCTGGAACCATAGTTTAGAGTAGGCATTGCCCTCTTTTTTTTTTTTTTTTTTTATTAACTGGGATTTCTTATGTACATTTTGAGTGTTATTCTTTCCCTGCTTCCGGCAAACATCCCCTTCCCTCCCCCTTCCTTTATGGGTGTTCCCTCCCCCACCTCCCCCCATTGCCGCCTCCCCCGACAGTCTAGTTCACTGGGGGTTCAGTCTTAGCAGGACCCAGGGCTTCCCTTCCACTGGTGCTCTTACTAGGATATTCATTGCTACCTATGAGGTCAGAGTCCAGGGTCAGTCCATGTATAGTCTTTAGGTAGTGGCTTAGTCCCTGGAAGCTCTGTTTGCTTGGCATTGTTGTACATATGGGGTCTCAAGCCCCTTCAAGCTCTTCCAGTTCATTCTCTGATTCTTCAAGGGGTCCTTCTCAGTTCAGTGGTTTGCTGCTGGCATTCGCCTCTGTATTTGCTGTATTCTGGCTGTGTCTCTCAGGATGATCTACATCCGCTCCTGTCGGTCTGCAATTTCTTTTTCATCCATCTTGTCTAATTGGGTGGCTCTATATGTATGGGCCACATGGGCAGGCTCTGAATGGGTGTTCCTTCAGTCTCTGTTTTAATCTTTTGCCTCTCTCTTCCCCTGCCAAGGGTATTCTTGTTCCTTTTAAAGAAGGAGTGAAGCCTTCACATTTTGATCATCCGTCTTGAGTTTCATTTGTTCTAGGCAACTAGGGTAATTCAAGCATTTGGGCTAATAGCCACTTATCAGTGAGTGCATACCATGTATGTCTTTCTGTGATTGGGTTAGCTCACTCAGGATGATATTTTCCAGTTCCTTTTTAATATGTCAATCTACCTACCTATCTGTCTGTCTGTCTATCTATCTATCTATCTATCTATCTATCTATCTATCTATCTATCTATCTATCTATCTATTTCATACCCACAAGCACACTTTGGCACTTATATGAACATGAATGGTTAACTTTCTGTACTAAAGGTAAAACACAGGACTTGAAAATTGATTTGTGGAGATAAATGAGAATTCTTATTGGTGTACCATTCAGTGTACCTCCTTTCTGTCTGACAGTTTCCAATAATTACCTGATGAGAGGGTGGCCTTATGTTTCATGTAGCCTGAGGTACGGGGAAGCAACATGCATACCTTAAAAATCTAAGTTTTGTATGAAGAAAATCTATGTGTATAAGAATGGTGAATTACAAAGGTGCACCTGGATACTGAAAATAAAATACATTAGGAAATTAAAAAAATAATTTGCTTTGAAATTCTGGTGTGAAGACGTGCAGTGCTGATTATTTTATAGAGTTCATGCTGCTATTTGAAAGGACTACTTTTAAGAGCCTAAATTCTTACCTCCTCTTATGGCATGGGAGAACTGATTACACAAAAATAAAGCCTAATCTTCTTCCAAGTCATATGTTTTACAAGTGCAGTTTAACTCCAAGCAATTACATGGAAAATTAAAGGATTTCATCAGAAAGGAAATGGATTTAGAGGCAATATGAATTTCAAGACCTTCCATTTTTTTAAAATAACATCTAATCAAACAGCCACATAAAAGCTTAAAGATTTGCATTTTTCTCAAATTTCTCAGTCTCTTTCCTATTGAAATAAAGTAAAGAAATAATAGTGACCTCTTAGGGTCTATTCACCACATGCTGAAGTTAACAGTATCTTCCGCCTTTGTTTTGAACTACTGATAGTTTTTTAAATAAATGTTTTGAAATCTTCTCCAAACTTCAAAGCTCAGGGATAGCTTGTGCTTAAAATGAAGTACATCCCTTGATCTATGTTTCAATAAGACTTCAAAAAATGGGAGTAGAGAAGAAAGGAAGGTATGGATGCATGAATAGGAAAAGGTGGGAGAGTAGATAAAAATCATAGGGAAACCCCTGCCAAGAAGTCTTGACTTTGATGACTACTGCTAGTAATGCTAAACAAAATGGTATCTGTATGCTTATATCTGTTCCCCTCTATTGTGTTCCACTGATCTAAGTGTCTACTTATGCAAATGACATTCTCCCTTTCCTACTCTGCTTCTGTGTATAATTTAAATTGAGTATGGTAATAATTCCAAACATTATTCCTTTGGCTCAGAACTATAACCACTATCTGTCTCTCTCTCTCTCTCTCTCTCTCTCTCTCTCTCTCTCAAGCAGCCTTGTAATGTGTGTGTGTGTTTGTACTATCGCCACACCCATATAACTCCAACTTTTTTTTTTATTTCTGTGGAGATTAGTACTGGGATTTTCATTAGAATTTTACATGCAAAAATGAAACTGAAAACTGATACCTTGGAAGCTTCATTCTTACTGGGTAGTGTTCATGGAAGGTACTATACTTGATACAAAAGGAATGAAATAACATTCATTCCACCCAGTTGTGAACTCTGAAAACAACAATAACAAAAAAAACCCACTAATCTCACAGGACTTGCCCACTGTTCCAATAGTGTACAAATGTTAGAGAAGTAACCAACTACTTTCTGATTTGATTTAAAGTCTGCTCTATGAGACAGAACTCAAACCCTGCACTGTATTTTTTAATTGGATATTTTTTATTTATTTACATTTCAAATGTTATACCCTTTCTTGTTTTCCCATCCATAAACCCCCTACCCCAACCCCTCTGCCCCTTCTTCTATGAGGGTGTTCCCCAACCCATCCACTCACACCTTCCTGCCTCTCTACCCTGATATTCCTGGAGGTCCAGCCTTGGCAGGACCAAGGGTTTCTCTTCCCACTGGTACCCACAAGGCTATCCTCTGCTACATATGCAGCTAAAACCATGGCTCTGACCATGTATACTATTTGGATGGTGGTTTATTCCCTGGGAGCTCTGGTTGTTTGGTATTGTTGTTCTTATGGGGTTGCTAATCCCTTGAGCTCCTCCAATCCTTTCTCTAACTCCTCCAAGGGTACTCCATTCTCAGTCCAATGGTTGGCTGTGAGAGTCCAACTCTGTATTTGTCATGCTCTGGCACAGCTTCTCAGGAGACAGCTATATCAGGCTCCTGTCAGCATGCATGTCTTGGTATCCCCAGTAATGACTTGGTTTTGGGGTTGTATGTATATGGGCTGGATCCCCAGGTAGGGCAGGCTCTGAATTGTCATTCCTTCTGTCTCTGCTCCAAATTTTGTCTCCATATTGCCTCCTATGAATATTTTTATTCCCCTTTCTAAGAAGGACTGAGGCATCCTCACTTTGTTCTTCCTTCTTGAGCTACATGTGGTCAGTGGATTGTATCTTGGGTATTCCAAGCTTTTGTGATAATATCCACGTATCAGTGAGTACATACAATTTTATTTGTTTTGTTTTGTTTATTTTGTTATTTTTTGTTCTCTCTCTCTCTCTCTCTCTCTCTCTCTCTCTCTCTCTCTCTCTCTCTCTCTGTGTGTGTGTGTGTGGTTGGATTATCCCACTCAGGATCATATTTTCTAGTTCCATCCCATTTGCCTATGAATTTCATGAAGTCAATATTTTTAATAGCTGAGTAATACTCCATTGTGTAAATGTACCACATTTTCTGGATCCATTCCTATGTAGAAGGACATCTGGGTTCTTTCCAGTTTCTGGCTATTATAAATAAGACTGCTATGAACATAGTGGACCATAGTCCTTGTTATATATTGGAATATCCCCAGGAGTTACTATGTCCACTTTTCTGAGGAACCACCAACCTGATTTTTACAGTAGTTGTACCAGCTTGCAATCTCACCAACAATAGAGGAGTGTTCTTCTTTCTCTACATCCTCTCCAGCATCTGTTGTCACCTGAGTTTTTGATCTTAGCCATTCTGACTGGTGTGAGGTGGAATCTCAGGGTTCCTATGATTTGTATTTCCCTGATGACCAAGGATGTTAAACATTTCTTTCTTTTTTATTGGATTTTTATTGAACATTTAAACTGTTACCCCATTCCCAGTTTCCCATCTATAAACACCCTATCCCACCCCTACTCTTCCTTCTTCAATGAGGGTATTCATCTACCCAAACACCCAACCTTTCCCACCTCCCCCATCCCCCTGACATTACCCTACACTGGAGGGTCAAGACTTGGCAGGACCAAGGGCTTCTCCTCCCATTGAAGTCCAACAAGGCCATCCTCTGCTATATATTCAGCTGGAGCCATGGGTCTGTCCATGTGTAATCTTTGGGTGATGGTTGAGTCCCTGGGAGCTCTACTTTATTCGTATTGTTCTTATGGGGTTGCAAGCCTCTCCAGCTCATTCAATACTTTTTCTAACTCCTCCATTGAGGACTCCTTTCTCAGTTCAATGGTTGGCTGCTAGCATTTGACTCTGTATTTGTCATGTTCTGGAATAGCCTTGCAGGAGACAGCTATATCAGGCTCCTGTCAGTATGCACTTCTTGGCATCAGCAATATTTTCTAGGTTTGGCGGTTGTATGTATATGGGCTAGATCCCCAGGCAGAGCAGATCTGAATAGCTATTCCTTCAGTCTCTGCCTCAAACTTAATCTACATATCTCGTCCTATGAATATTTTTGTTCTCAATTTTAAGAAGGACTAAAGCATACACACTTTGGTCATCTTTCTTGAGTTTCATGTCATCAGTGGATCGTATTTTGGGTAATTCAAGCTTTTGGGCTAATATCCACTTATCAATAAGTGCATACCATGTGTGCTGTTTTGTAATTAGGTTACCTCATGTGGGATGTTATTTTATAGTTCCATCATTTTGCCTATGAATTTCATAAACTCATTGTTTTTAATAGCTGAGTAGTATTCCACTGTGTAGATGCAGCACATTTTCTGTATCAATTCCTCTGTTGAAGGACATCTGGGTTCTTTCCAGCTTATGGCTATTATAAAGAGGGTCACTATGAACATAGCGGAGCATGTGTCTTTGTTATATGTTGGAACATCTTTTGGGTATATGCCCAGGAGTGGTATAGCTGGGTTCTCAGGTAATATTATGTCCTATTTTCTGAGGAACCTCTACCCTGATATCCAGAGTGGTTGTACCAGCTTTCAATCCCACCAACAAAGGAGGAATGTTTCTCTTTAAATCACCAGAAGATTGTAATTTCAGCCTAGTACATTTTTCAAGTTATATGTATTTTTTTAGAGACCTAAGTTTCTCAAGCTATATAGTAAGTGGATGTACTCCTATTAAATGGATAGACTAGTTCAGACATCTGCATAAATACTTCTCGTTAAATACAGAAAAATCAATAATAAAATCAATTCATTTAAAAATATCTCTAATTAAAATTTTAATCTAAGAAAAATATAATTGTTAACAGATAAAAAAGAAATTGGTTTACGCTAAAAATGAACAGGTTTAAACTCACACTAAAATCTTTTCTACAGTTAAAATTAAAGAGACTTGACTGGACTTCTTTTACAATGAGTAATTTGTAGAAAGTTTTAGTTTCATATACTCAATTATGATCAATTCTTCCTAATTCTATTTCAGTAAGATACAAAGAGACTACCTATGGCAGAAATGATGTATAAAAATAACAAGTCTGAAACACATTTTAAAATTCATCAGATATAAAAGTACCAGGAAATTTTCATTTATTGCTTACACAATCTATGGAATAGTTTCAAAGCAGAGCATAGAGTTTCTAGTGACTATGAGTTACTCTCAAAGAATGGAGATTGGAAATAAGGTAAATATGCTACATGAAATAGTTTACCAGACTAACCACCTTGCAGGGAGATGGGGTTTTGATTTACAAGGTACTGACTAGATTTCTAAGGTCTTAATTTACAATTTTTTCCCCTGTGGTACAGCACTAGCTACACATCAGAAAATAAATCTGTCAAACGTGCAGTAAAGTTTAGAGTTGTGACTCCTAGGAGAAACTGTTCCTAATCAGAGGAGGTTTCCTGTCCGTCTTCTTAGTTTACTTTACAGCACTTAATGAATTAATATAAAATAAAATGCATGAAGAAATATAGAGTACCCGGTCCCGCTGAATTATCAGAAGTGTGGACAATCCTGAGAGTTCAGAGTAGACCATCACTTCTGCTCATTCCTAGCCCAAGAGAAACCTGCCTGGAGACCTCTGGATACAGGAACCGAGGAGCAGTCTGGGACAGGATCTTTCCAGAGATGAAAGTCAGTCTCCAGGAGTGCTGACACACTTGAGAGCAGAGGGAAGACCACCACTTACACCTGAGGAACCTGCCTGGAGCACTTAGGACACAGGAACAGTCTGGGACAGGATCCTTCTGGTTTCTGCCTGCCACTGGACCTGACCCAGTTCAACAGATCTCTGTACCCAGATCCCCTGAGAAGAGAGCTGGACTCTCAGAAGTGCAGACAATCCTGAGAGCACAGGAGAGATCACCACTTCTGCTCACATTCCTGGCCTAAGAGGAACGTATCTGGAGCCCCCTGAACACAGGAACTGAGGAGCAGTGTGGGACAGGATCTTTCCAGTTTCTGCTTGTGCCTGGAGCTGACCCTGTGACACAGCTCTCTGTACCCAGATCCTGCTGTGAGAAAGCCAGTCTCAAGAAGTGCAGACAAACATGCTTACAGGAGAGTCAAGCCACTGTCAGAGACATCAAGACCAGCTAACACCAGCTGGCAAGAGGAAAGAACAGGAATCTAAGTAACAGTAAGAACGGCTACTTGGCATCATCAGAGCCCAGTTCTTCCACCAAAACAAATATGGATATCCCAACATATCAGAAAAGCAAGATATGGATTCAAAATCACATATCATGATAATAATAGAGGACTTTAAGAAGGACATAAATAACTCACTTAAAGAAATACAGAACAACACAGGTAAAAAAAAATGTAGAAGCCCTTAAAGAGGAAACACAAAAATCCCTTAAAGAATTATAAGAAAAAAATGAACAGGTGAAGGAATTAAACAAATCTTTCCAAGATCTAAAAATGGAAATAGAGACAATAAAGAAATCACAAAGGGAAACAACCCTGGAGATAGAAAACCCAGGAAAGAGATCAGGAGTCATAGACACAAGCTTCACCAACAGAATACAAGAGATAGAAAAGAGACTATCAGGGGCAGAAGATACCATAGAAAACATTGACACAAATAACAAAAAAAAAATGTAAAAGGCAAAATTCTCCTAACATAAAAAATGCAGGAAATCCAGGACACAATAAGATCAATCCTAAGGGTAATAGGTAAAGAGTGAAGATTCCCTACTTAAAGGGACAGCAAATATCTTCAACAAAATTATAGAAGAAACTTCCCTAACCTAAAGAACGAGATTCCCATAAACATACAAGAAGACTACATAACTCCAAAAAGATTGGACCAAAAAAGTAATTCCTCCCATCATGTAATAGTCAAAATTCGTAAGGCACAAAACAAAGAAGGACTATTAAAAGCAGTAAGAGAAAAAAGTTGAGTAAAGGAAGACTTAACAGAATTAGAACAGACTTCTCAACAGAGACTATGAAAGCTAGAAGATCCTGAACAAATGTCATACAGACCCTAGGAGAACAGGCGACTATATCCAACAAAACTCTAAATTACATAGATAAAGAAACCAAGATATTCCATGACAAAACAAAATTTACACAATATCTGTCCACAAATCCAGCCCTACAAATGATAATAAATGGAAAACTCCAAAATGAGGAGGGAAGCAAGAAAGTAATCTTTTTGCAATAAACTCCAAAAAACAGAGCCACACAAACATAATTCTACCTCAAACAACAAAAATAATAGGAAACAACAATCACTATTACTTAATATCCCTTAACATCAATAGACTCAGTTCCCCAATGAAAAGACATAGACTAAAAGACTAGATATGTACACAGGACCCAGCATTTTGATGCATACAGGAAACATACCTCAATGACAAAATCAGACACTACCTCTGAGTAAAGTACTGGAAAACAATTTTCCAAGCAAATAGTCCCAAGAAAAAAAAGCTGAAGTAACAATTCTAATATTGAATATAATCAACTTTCAACAAAAAGTTATCAAAAAAGGTAAGAAAGGACACTTCATGTTCATAAAAGAAAAAAATCCACTAAGATGAACTCTCAATCCTGAATATCTATGGTCCAAATGCAAGGGCGCCTACATTCATAAAAGAAATCTTACTAAAGCTCAAAGCACACATCACACTTCACACAATAATAGTGGGAGACTTCAACACCCCATTTTCACCAATGGACAGATCATGGACACAGAAACTAAACAGAGATATAAAGAAACTTACAGAAGTTATGATCCAAAGGGATTTACAGATATCTTTAGAACATTTCATCCTAAAACAAGAGAATATACCTTCTTCTCAGCACCTCATGGTACCTTCTCACAAAATAGGCCTTAACAGATGCAAGATTGAAATAATCCTATGCATACTATGAGATCACCATGTACCAAGGCTGGTCTTCAATAACAGCAAAAATGACAGAAAGCCTGCATACACATGAAAGGTGAACAATATTCTACTCAATGATAACTTGGTCAAGGAAGAAATAAAGAAATTAAGGACTTTTTAGAATTTAGTGAAAATGAAGGTACAACATACACAAACTTATGGGATACAATGAAAGCAGTGCTAGAAGGAAAACTCATAGCTCTGAGTGCCTCCTAAAAGAAACTGGAGTGAGCATACATTAGCAGCTTGACATGGGCACCTAAAAGCTCTAGTAAAAAAAAAAAGAAGCAAATATACCCAAGAGGAGTAGAAAGCAGGAAATAATCAAACTTGGGGCTGAAACCAACCAAGTAGAAACAAAAATGATTATACAAAGAATCAACAAAACCAGTAACTGATTCTTTGAGAAAAGCAACAAAATAGATAAACTCTTAGCCACACTAACCAGAGGTCACAAGAGTGTATCCAAATTAACAAAATCAGAAATGAAAAGGGAGACAAAACAACAGAATTTGAGGAAATTTAAAAAATCATCAGATCCTACTACAAAAGCCTATATTTAATAAACTGGAAAATCAGGAGGAAATGGACAATTTTCTAGATAGATACCAGGTACCAAAGTTAATTCATGATCAGAGAAATTGTCTAAATAATCCAATAACTCCTAAAGAAATAGAAACAGTTATTAAAAGTACCCCCCCCCAAAAATCCCATGACTAGATGGTTTAGAAGAGAAATATATCAGAACTTTGTAGAAGACCTCATATCAATACTGTCTAAAATATTCCACAAAATAGAAACAGAAGGATCACTACCCCATTCCTTCTATGAAGCCACAATTATGCTTATACTTAAACCACACAAAGACCCAACAGAAAAAGAGAACTTCAGACCATATTCCTTATGAATATTGACACAAAATTACTCAATAAAATTATCATAAACTGAATCCAAGAACACATAAAAATGATCATCCATCATGAAAAAGTAGGTTTCATCCATGTAGGTATGATTAAATATGCAGAAATCCACCAACATAATCTATTATAAACAAACTCAAAAGAAAAGAAAACACACATGACCATCTCATTAGATGCTGAGAGATCATTTGGCAAAATCTAACACCTCTTCAGCGTAAAAGATCAGGAATTCAAGGCCCATACCTAAACATAGTAAAAGCATCATAGAGCAAACCAGTAGCCAACACCAAACTAAATTCAGGGACTACACAAGGCTGCCTACTCTCTCTCTACCTTTTGAATATAGTATGTGAAGTCCTAACTAGAGCAATCAGACAACAAAAGTAGGTCAAAAGGATACAAATTGGAAAGGAAGAAGTCAAAATATGAAGATTTGCAAATGATACACTTGTATACTTAAGTGACCCCAAATGTTCTACCACAGAACTACTTAACGTGATAAACAACTTCAGCAAAGTGGCTGGATATAAAATTAACTCAAACAAATCAGTAGCCTTCACTTACTTACAGGATAAATAGGATGAGAAAGAAATTATAGAAAGACACCCTTCACAATAGTCACAAATAACACAAAATACCTTGGTGTTACTCTAACCAAGCAAGTGAAAGATCTGTATGACAAAAACTTCAAGTCTCTGAAGAAAGAAATTGAAGATCTCAGAAGATGGAAAGCCCTCCCATGCTCATGGATTGACAGGATTGATATGGTAAAAATGGCCATTTGGCCAAAAGCAATCAACAGATTCAATGCAACCCCTGTCAAAATATTAACTCAGTTCTTCATAGACTTGGAAAGAGCAAATT
Source organism: Rattus rattus (assembly GCF_011064425.1). Lineage (NCBI taxonomy): Eukaryota > Metazoa > Chordata > Mammalia > Rodentia > Muridae > Rattus > Rattus rattus. The sequence goes on along the minus strand of NC_046160.1, from coordinate 11,131,383 downwards.
GCAAATTCATTTGTAATAACAATAAACCCAAGATAACAAAAACTATTCACAAAAATAAAACAACTTCTGGGGAAAATCATCATTCTTGACCTCAAGCTGTATTCCACAGCAATAGTGATAAAAACTGTATGGTATTGGTAAAGAGACAGGCAGATAGATCAATGGCATAGAATTGAAGACCCAGAAATGAACCCACATACTTATGGTCATTTGATCTTTGAAAAAGGAAGTAAAAATCATCCAGTGGAAAAAAGACAGCATTTTCAACAAATGGTGCTGGTTCTACTTGACGAAAGCATGTAGAAGAATGCAAATTGATCCATTCTTTGGGTTTTTTTAGACATTGATATTTTTTATTTACATTTTAAATGTTATTCTCTTTCCTGGTTTTGTGGCCATAAGCCCCCTATCCCATGCCCTCCCTCTTCTTCTATGAGGGTGTTCCCCTTCCCCAACTACCCCTCCTTCCCTCCTCACCTGACATTCCTCTGTACTGGGAAGTCCAGCCTTGGCAAAACCAAGGGCTTCATCTCCCATTCGTGCCCAACAAGGCCATCCTCTGCTACCTATGCGGCTGCAGCCACAGGTCTGTCCATGTGTAGTCTTTAGGTAGTGGTTTAGTCCCTGGGAGCTCTGGATGGTTGGTATTGCCTTGTACAAAGCTCAAGTCCAAGTGGATCGAGGACCTCCACATAAAACCAGATACAGTGAAACTAATAGAAGAGATAGTGTTGAAGTGCCTTGAACACATGTGAACAGGGGAACTTTTCCTGATGAGAATATCAATGGCTTATACTCGAAGATCAAGAATTGCCAAATGGGACATCATACAATTGCAAAGCTTCTGTAAGACAAAGGACATACTGTCAATAGCCTAAAACAACAACCAATAGTTTGACAAAAGGTCTTTACCAATCCTACATCTGATAGAGGTCTAATATCCCATATATACAAAGAACTCAAGAAGTTAGACTCCAGAGAATCAAATAACCCTATTAAAAATGGGATATAGAGCTAAACAAAGAATTCTCAATTGAGGAATATAGAATTGCCAAGAAGCACCTAAAGAAATGCTCAACATTCTTAGTCATCAGGGAAATGCAAATCAAAGCAACCTTGACATTCCCCTTCACACCAGTCAGAATGGCTAAGATTCAAAACTCAGGTGACAGCAGATGCTGTGAGGATGTGGAGAAAGAGGAACACTCCTCCATGTTTTGATGTGATTGCAAACTGGTACAAGCACTCTGGAAATCAGTTTGGCAGTTCCTTCAGAAAATTGGAAATAGGACTATCTGATGACCCAGTTATACCTCTCCTGGGCATATACCCAAAAGAAGCCCCAACATACAACAAGGGCACATGCTCCACAATGTTAGTAGCAGCCTTATTTTTAATAGCTAGAAGCTGGAAAGAACCCAGATGTCCTTCAACAGAGGAACAGAAACAGAAAAATCTGGTACATTTACACAATGGAGTACTACTCGGCTATTAAAAACAATGACTACAAGAAATTCTTAGGCAAATGGATGGAACTAGAAAATATCATCCTGAGTGAGGTAACAATCTCAAAAGATTGTTACCACATGTTATGTAGTCACTGGTAAGTAGATAGTAGCCCAAAATCTCAGAATACCCAGTATTTTGTAGAAATGAGACCAAAATACAGGAAGAAATATGGAGACAAAGAAAAGGGTATAGCAGAGACTGAAGGAAAGGCCATCCAGAGATTGCCACACATAAGTATCCATCCCTCATGCAGTTATCAAACCCAGTCACTATTGGGGATGCCAAGAGGAGCATGCTGACCGAAGCATGATATAGCTCTGCCAAAGCCTGACAAATACTCAGGCATATGCACACAACCAACCACTGGACTGAGAATGTGGTCCCGAACGGAGGATTTAAACAGAGAACTGAAGTAGCTGAGGGGGTTGTAACCCCATTGAAAAACTACAATATCAATCAACCAGATACCCCAGAACTCCCAGGGACTAAACCACCAACCAAAGGATACACATGGAGCAACCCATGGCTCCAGCTGCATATGTAGCAGGGGATTGTATTGTCTGGCATCAACAGGAGGAGAGGCCCTTGATCCTTTGAAAGCTTGATGCCCCAGTGTAGGGGAATGCCAGGGCTTGGAGGCAGGAGGGCATTTGTGGGTGAATGGGGGAGCACCCTCATGGAGGCAGGGGTTAGGGGAATGGAACTGGGAGTTTCTGGAGGGGAATCTGGGAAAAGGGATCACATTTGAAATGTAAATAAAGAAAATATCCAATAAAAGGAAAGAAAAAAGAAACAAAAAGAGCACCTCCATATGTTCTTCCCATCATAGGCAGATGCTGACTAAACCCTTTCACCTTTAGCCAGTTCATTTTCTAGGTGTGCCCTGTTGCACAGGCACAGAAATTATCCTCACTATGTGGGTTTTAGAAGAAAACTAAAAATCAGAGGCAGAAAGGAGCTGGTACAGTTAGGAAGCTGGGAGGCCTGGATTGCAAACCCAAGGCTTCTGGTTAGAAAGCTGCTCAATCACTCCATTTATATAAAGTTCAGCCGCCATTTTCCCAAAAATCCTCTTTATATTTTTTACCCTCTGAAGATATCAGATATCCTATCAGAAATCCTTAAATATGACCATGAAAGGAATGAATATCCAAAAAGAAAACAATGCTAAAGAGAATATCATGATTGTTTCAAAACATATGATTAAAATAGCTTTAAAATATAGTTGTTCCTTTTTTAGTGCTACCAGGTGGGAACGAACATTTGTACACTATACCAAAGTTAATCAGTTTTCTCACTAGCAAACAAATTAAAATTGTAAAGCTTTCATGTGGTGGCAAAATTCTATACATTCTTTGACGGTGAAAGAGTTTTCAGTATATATTTTTTAAAGCATCAAGCTCTTTTTTAATCACTTGCATTTGCTCAATTATCTAACAGTATAGAACTTTGTGAAACCTGGGATGTTGAATGAATAAATCCGGAGTCTTGAAGCAAAACAAAGAGGTACAGCTTTGACTGAATATTTACAAGAAAGAATTTAATTTTAATTAGAAATGTGGGTCTATTTGGGAACAGTTTCTTCACAACAGGATTATGAAACTTGAGTGTGGGAGTATACTCTAAAATACAAAGAACAGGGGGGTTGAGACTTTATTAGTAACAAGAAAAAGTCATTTACTCCAAAGGTTTAAAGTTAGATAATCTCTCCACATCAAATTCTCTAGTAGGTAAAAATCCATGTTAAGACCTGCAACAGAAAGCCTAATTTTGTACTGATACATGCTGAAAAAAATATGAAGTCCCATATTTTGAAATTAGAAACAGTTCTAAATGTATTAAATAGTATAGTACAGCATTGTTTATAGCTTGAACTTTTAGTTACTTCTTTCTAGCTCATTTCCTGGTATTTGAATTCTGGTTCCTGGCATATAGATACAAGATTAGTTCCATTTAAAACTGACACTATGTCAGAAATAGAAGGCAGAAACTGACAATGTAAATATATGTAAAAACATATTCTGAATAATTATATTTTAATAAATACAAATTTGCTTTACAAGGAGTCACGATAGAAGTGAATGGTTTCTTCAGTGTTAGTTACATTTTGATCATAGCATTATTTAATTAAAGATGATTATGTGAGTATTGGTCCCGGAATTTTTCTTGATTTGTAATTTTGTCATTGTTCACTGTATGAAATTATTAGCATGATATTTGTGTTTTAAACAAGCCATTACCCTTCCCCCACCCCCAATTCCTTTCTGATCTCCTCCACCTCTTTTTGCTTTCATATGTTTACATGTATTTTTAGAAAGATTGGCTTTCCAGAAGGTACCATGCAAGCTTCCAACAAAGGGAAGGAACCAAAAGTCCTAAGTAGTTATTATGCCAATGAACCACAACCAATAAGAGCATGTCATAAGTCTTAGAGGACATTAGTGGCACACATATTGGTAAAATTATAAAACAACAATAAAAATCAGAGATGATAGACTGCAGAATGACCAGACAAGATTCTTACCTGCACACATGGATACATGTTATAATTAAACCAATTTAGACGCCATTTTGTTTGGTAAAATCACAGATGATTCCAACATGTCCTTTGTTCAGATTATTTTTTAATTAAAATTAAAGTTTAGCTACACGGAATTAGAATTGTGCTGGGAAAGCTCCGTTCTCATTCACAAAAACTCAACATTTTGTAAAGATCTAACATGTCTAACCCTAACGAGAGATAAGAAGTTTGTGGTGCTTACCATCTAAAACCCAAACTGAAATGATATTCCAGACAAAAATGATAAAAACTAATATTTTCTTTCTCTTAATTTCAATTTTCATCTTATAATCAGCTCATGGACTTTAAGAGTTTGTAATTCCGGGGTTACCTAAAATACTGTAACTCTATTAAAAATTGAGAAAATTAAATTTTCATTCACTCTCCTCTTTCTATGCAAATACTAGAAGGAAGGAGAAAACATCTATCATGAACCTCTATTCTCTAAAATTTTGGGCATCACAAAAATGAGGGGGCATTGTGTAAACATTGGTTTTCACAGGCATTAACTATGCTCCCAGATGGTATTCTAAACGAACAATGATTTTTCTCCCAGAATGCAATTATCCCATGATTTCTACCCAGACCACATCCCATTGTGTTTTCAACAGCATCGCTTTCTCTATATCATCTATATAGAATATTAAAACCAATATTAATCTTGCTGTGGCAGCCTTTCTCCTGTAATCTTTACTGTACATACTACTGGAAATATAATAAAAACTATTATCCTGATATTTTTCTCATTTTGCATTACTTTAATTCCTAAATTTTTGGTTCTATATAGAAGAAATTAGAAAATTCAGAGAATATTAAACCCTAAACTTATGTTTCTGTAGTAAGTTATGTGTTCTCCTTCATTTTCTATTCACTTGGATTTATTCCTCTTAATTTTCTTGTCTTTCTAATACCCAAACTTTTATATTTTAAAAATCAATTTCAAACTATACTGACTTTTCTATTTTCTATTAAAATAGACACAAATTATTGTGTCTGTTCTCGGCCTTTCTATAGTGTTTGGTTTGGCCTTACATAATCATTTTCTTTCTTAGTTTAAGATATAGGGTTATATTTGAGTTTTTCTTTATATAGGTAAGTATCATTATGTTCTCAAAAGAGAAGGGAAAGGTAGATGGGGGAAGACTTGCATGAGGGGGTACAGGGAGGAGAGGGGTACTGATATTAGGAAGTAAAGTGAATAAATACATTAATTAAATAAATAAAAAGAAATTAAAAAAAGAAATGTTCAATGTCCTTAGTCATCAGGGAAGTGCACATAAAAATGAGTCTGAAATTTCATCTTTTATTCATTGAATGACTAAGATCAAAAGTTTGAGTAACAGCACATACTAGAGAGGATGTGGAGCAAAAGGAAGTACAGTCACTCTGGAAATAAATCTGACAGTTTCTCAGAAAACTGGAAATAGTTCTACCTCAGGACTCTGCTATATCAGTCCTGGGCATATATTCAAAAGATGTTCCACTATACCAGAAAGACACGTTCTCAATTATGTTCCTAGCAGCTTTATTAGCAATAGTCAGAAACTGGAAACAGTCCAGATGTCCCTCAACTAAAGAATGAATAAAGTCCACATCTATACAACAGAATCCTACTCAACTATTAAACACAAGTACGTCATGAAATTTACAGGCAAATGGATGGAACTTGAAAATATCCTGAGTAACCCAGTCCCAAAGGGACATGAACAGTATGTACTCCCTGATAAGTACCATAAAATACAGGATACCCATGCTATAATCTACAGACGAAAAGAAGATTAATAGCAAGGAGGGGCGAAGAGACGATATGTGACTATCACACAGAAAGATAAATAAAACAGAAATCAGGGTGGAGGAAGGGAGGGAACTGGGTTGGACAGGCGGTGGGGAAGGGAGGAACGGTGGGGATCACGTAGGAGGAGAGTAGGGTGGTGTCTGGGAGAGATAAGAGAAATTCTGGAGGGGGCATCTCTGGAATGGGGGAGGTTCCTGTGGGTAACTCTAGGTGAGATTCTTAGCTGCTGGGAATATAGAACCTAAACTAGCTTTCTCTTGTAAGCACTCAGGACTTCCAGTAGAGGGAGGGGGACATTTACCCACCAGCAAAAGCTTAGACCCAAAATTTTCCCTGCCTACTACATGTGCAAGGATAAAAATGGAGCAGAGATTGAAGGATGGCCAACCGATGACTGGCTGAACCTTGGACCCGCCCCATAGGAGAGAGCCAACCCTTGACACTATCACTGATACTCGGCTATGCTTGCAGACAGAAGCCTAGCATAACTGTCTTCTGTGACTATCTAGCAGCTGATGGAAACAAATGCAGAGACCCACAGCCAAACATTTGGCTGAGCTCCAGTCTTGGGAAAATGTCAGGAGGAAGGACTGAGGCAGCTGGAGGGGTCAAGCACACCCACAAAAGACCTATAAGAGACAAATAATTGGGACCCATGGGGCCACACAGAAACTGAACCACCAATCAAAGAACATGCATGGACTGGACCTAAGCCCCCTATCGATATGCAGTAGGTGTGCAGCCTGGTGATCAAATGGGTCCCCCAATAGGACAAGAGCAGGGGTTGTGTCTGAATTGGACTCTTGCCTGCCTATCCTCTTTCTAGGATGCCTTGTCTGACCAAGGTGGGAGAGGAAGCACTTAGGCCTGAGGAAACTCAGTGTGCCCGGGTGGGTTGGCATGGTGGTCTCTGAGGAGAAGTTGAGGGGAATGGGAAAAGGGTGGTGAGAGGGTAGGACTGGGAGGAGAAGAGGGAGGTGTGCTGTGATCAGCAGTAAGTTGAATAAATATATAACTTAATTAATGGAAAGTGAAAAAAAATGATTAGAGGCTAGCAAGATGGCTTTGCAGCTAAGAGCACAGATTGCTCTACAAAGAGCCCAGATCCAGTTTCCAACATCCAGGTGGTGGGTGGTTCGCAACCCAAAGCTCTTAATTGTAAGGGGTTGTGATGCCGGCTTCTGATTGTTGCTGACAGCAGCAATCACTCGTGGTGCACACACATACATGCAGACAAAAGAATCACATAAAATAAAATGAGTGATTCTAGTGATTTTTTAAACACTTGATGTTCTTAGGTGCTCATTGCAGTGCTTTTCCTATTGTCGTTTCCACTACAAATTACCCAGTCTTTGTCTTACACTGCTGTATCTCTCTGTGTTGCACAATCTCTAAATCGCCTGTGTTAGCCAAACACCTTTGTTTCAAGTTGTTCCTTTCCTGCTTTGATTCTTATATAATCATATAACCAGGGCAAACTAGGTAAATTGAAAACATTATTTAAAGTTTTGATAATATACATTGATAAGAAGTATGAATGGTGCATAAAATACACAGTCTATCAAAAGTTGCATTTTGAAAAAAACCTCTAAAATCAAAAGTTTCATATCAAAATCAGTCATTTTTAATTGGAACATTACTGAAAATGGAATGGTAAATAAAGATGATATGTATGTAACTTACATGTGATTAATGGACACTCTCCTTCATGGAAATGTTCTACAGCTTGTGTGCAATAATTCCCCTAATAGAGTTGACTTTTTAATAGCATAAGGTTGTTTCGAAATTATGTCTTTTCTTTAATCAGCACTGCACATTTTGTGCTGAGGCAACTTCTTCAGCTGATCTTGATAAACAACTTATCATTCAGATTAAGTAAGGGCCCTATATTAAAATTACAAAATTTTCCCAGAAGTAGAACTTTGCAATTTGCAGAAGGTTAACGTTGATTAGGTACAAAATGTTGTTCTTGGCGATGCTATTTCTGTTGCTTGTCCAAAACTTGAGCTCTTCTTTCAGATCACAGCCTGAGATTTAAGTCCCCGTTGAGCATATTGTCCACTGTACACTTTCCAGCCATTTACTGACTAGTTATTTTGATTAAAAACAATATAGCAAATGACTTGTTATCAAATGCCTTTTTGTTTCTTATTTCTTTTTCTCTCAATACTAGATTATTCTTGTATCGATTGAATATGTAATCATAACCATTCACTGAGGAGAAAGCCTTCAGACTGAAAAATAGGCCAATTTAAAGGAAGGCTCATTTTGACATTTCAACCTCAAGAAAAAACAAGTCTTTGCCAATAATATTGAATTAGAGGCATACTTTTGAAAAACGAATTTTGATTTGCTAAAAGAAAAAAATACAAATCTGTACTTTTTCATTTTATCCTTATTTTGTATTATTTTAAATACTTTTTCCTATAACTGGTATGAATGTTACACTATTAAACCAAATCCGTTTCACTTCTGTTGTAAAAGAAATATTACGAGTCCTGAAGTACTCTGAAAAAGTTATTAGAGACTGTTTTTTAAAAACAATTGTTCTTCCAAGTTTTTGAGCAAATCACAAAGTATTTGCAAATTTCATAAATATCTGGAAGTGTAAAAATGTTCTAATAAACTATTAAAATTAATATTGGTAATGTTAGACTCAAGTCAGTGATGTATACTTTCAATTTTAAATACATATATGTATGTATAGTGTATGTGTTCATACGTATATACATTTATGTGTGAATGATACTTGTGTGATTCCAGATATCACATGGTGAACATCTTTATAAAAGAGAACAAGACAGCATTTAAAATATTGCTTAATATGAGAGGAAACATTATTTTAAAGTAAATACTATATCATAGAATAATCTGTTATGATATAAATGATTTATCTAATTAAAATACTTGCAAGATAATTTGCAATGAAGATTCTATTATTGATTTTTATTTTTTATTAGATATATTTCTTTATTTACATTTCAAATGTTATTCCCCTTCCCAGTTTTCTGTCCATAAGCCCCCATTCCCTCCCATCCCCTCCCTCATACAGGTATTCCTCCTCTACATCTCCCTTACTGCCCCCACATATTCCCCTGCACTGGGGGTCCAACCTTGGCAGGACCAAGGGCTTCCCCTTTCACTGGTGCCCCAACAAGGCTATTCTTTGCTACATATGCAATTGGAGCCCTGGGTCAGTCCATGTGTAGTCTTTCGGTAGTGGTTTAGTCCCTGGATGCTCTGGTTGGTTGGCATTGCTCTTTTTATGGGGTTGCAAGCTCCTTCACCTCTTTCAATCCTTCCTCTAATTCCCCCCAAGGGGGTCCTGTTCTCAGTTTGGTGGTTTGCTGCTAGCATTGACCTCTCTATTGGACACGCTCTGGATGTGTCTCTCAGGACAGATCTATATCTGGTCCCTTTCAGCATGCATTTTTTAGCTTCATCAATCTTATCTAGTTTTGGTGACTGTATATATATGGGCCACATGGGTCAGGCTCTGAATGGCCATTCCTTGAGTCTCTGCTCTAAATTTTGCTTCCCATATCCCCTCCTATGGATATTGTTTCCCCTTTTAAGAAGGAGTGGGAGCATCCGCATTTTGGACATCCTTCTTCTTGAGCTTCCTGTAGTCTGTGGATTGCATCCTGAGAAAGGCGAGCTTTTTGGCTAATATCCACTTATCAATGAGTGCATATCAAGTGTGATCTTTTAACATAACATTTCTTGAAAGATGATTATAGCATTTTATTTTGTTTTATACTCACAAGAAAGAAATTGCATATTTAGGGAACTTTGCAAAAGTTGATACACACATACAGTATGAATAATCAGAATAATTGTTTTCAATCTCCCTAAATATATTTCTTTTTTATGACTTTATTTACAACATCATTTTGCTCACATCTTTTTCCTCATGGCTATTGTACACAATACCCAACTCATTAAAATAATTTTCTCCTCATTTCATTGGGCTGTGCGGGTTCTATGTAGAGTACCTTTGAGCATCTCCTCCCAGAGATGCCCCACTTTCTCATGGCTCCTTTCTCTTGGTCTGCTGGGGAACACTCATTTTTAAAGTTTAGGGGACATTATCTCTTGAGAAAAATTTAATGATAACAGATTTCTAGTCTTCCTTGGAGAATAGTACTAATTTCTTCTCTTATGACTGTGACAATATACCCGAGAGAAGCAACTCAGGAGAAGACATTTATTTTAATTTACGTCATTTTATTTCACTTCTCACTTCTGGGGAATTAATCCCACCATGTCGGGGATTTTCATAGTATTGATTCTATCATCCATAACTTGGGAGATCTGTCTTTTACTGTGTTCATTTGCATCTTTCTTTGACAAGCACTATTGTTACATCTAGAGCAGGACCTTACACCAAGGCTCATGTGGAAGAGGGTGTAGAAAGATTGTAAGAGGACCAGGAAGAGCTAATGTATTATATATGATAGGAACTCTTACATACCTCACACCCTGTAAGGCACAATGCCATGCGGTTTGTGGCTACTGAGAAAGGGAGACTCAGTTCTCCCTGATAGATTTCCCAGCCCCAAGTCATTATCCTTAAACACATACATATTGGCAACATCAAGGAGATTCAGCAGCTTGTGTTAATTTACACACGTGTGCATGTACGTGTGCCTGGGCCTCTGACAGTAATAATTAAGAGAGGTTATGAAGTCCTTGAGAAGACTTCAAGGCAACACGGGAGGAGTTGAAGGGGAAGAAAGTGGCGTGGACATGAGATAAACACATTACTAATGAGTGAAATTCTCAAAAGACCTTTTCCAGTCACAGAAAAATCATGAATAGATATTTATAAATGTATTTAATTTTATATTGAAATATTAAAATATCAATTATAACATACTGAATTTTCATGCTGTATGTAAGATTACATCAATTAAAAAGAAATTAAGAAAAAATTATAAACATATTGAGAAGTTAAAGAAAAATGTCAAAATAATCCATTTCCAGTAAGTAATATAATAGGACTATTGGTCTCATAAATCTGAGCTTACGATTCATTATGGAACAGAATCCTATACAGAGTTTTTGAAACTGTTTTACTATTTGAATACAAATTATTTTAGAAATCTCAGTTTTTTTGTTTTAGAAGTAACCTAAATAAACAAAGCTAGAGAGTTCATTGCAGATACTGAAATTTTGGATGAAATTTGGAAATTAGTGCTTAGGCTGTTTGGAGTTTTCCATGGGACTCACTGGCTAACAATTCAACCAAATGCAACTCAGTCTTACCACCTTGCTTGGCTACAAGAGATGGCCAGTTCACACTCCATGGCCCCTATGTTATGAGGAATCCCACTAGGATCACCCTCATAATTCCCAGGAATTTCCCCACTGAATTAGGTGTCCACACTACCTGGAAATGGTCTCAAATCCATCAGTCTCTTCCTATGCTTTCTCTTCCACACGAGTACCTCCTGCTCTTGTTCCCAAATGCTGCATTCTGCCAGTAAAATCTATTCTATTTCACCTTCCAGAGAGATCCATGTGTTCCCTCTAGAGTCCTTTACCTAACCTCTCTTGAGTCTGTAGACTGTATCTCCATTATTGTTTACTTACTAGCTAATACCTACTTATGAATAAATACAAACCCCATATATATATATATATATATATATATATATATATATATATATATCTGAGTCTGGGTTACCTCACCCAGGATAGTTGTTTTCTAGTTTAATCCAATTGTCCGCAAATTTTATGATGTCATTTTTAACAGCCAAGTAATACTCTATTGTGTAAACGGATTACATTTTCTTTATCCATCCTTCTTTTGAAGGGCATCAGGCTGATGCTAGAACAGTCATCAAGCTGACAGCCCTGATGCCTAGGACATCTTCAGAAATCATTGAATGTAGAGATACAGAGCTGGTGCCTACATGGGAGCCTTAACCCTCATGTTTTAATCTCTTTGGTGCAGGAAGATATTCTGCACACTACTGAAAGAGAAACATAGCTAAGAACTCAGGTACAAAACCTGTGACCTACATCCTGTCCTGCCTGCAAGATGTGCTGGGACAATGATATAGCAGAACTTGTTGGGGTGGAAGTGGCCAACCAATGTCTGATCTAACAAGACCCACCATTTTCTCAATTAATCAAAATATCAATATCTACCCCAAATCTAAAGCCCAGCCAAGAATCTTCTATATTTATTAAAATTGATCTAATATATAACTTTGAAATAATTTGAAGGATATATTTCCAAAATCTTAATTCAGAAACTTCATTGAATTTACTATGATCTTAACTGGAAATACATTTTGAATTATAGTAAAAATCAAATTAAGAAAATATTTAAAAATGGTTAAACTAGTTAAAAAATAATAATTTTTGAAAATTGCTTTTTAAAAGTGGAATTGAAAAATAGACCCAGATAATATTTAGAATCTTAAATATCTAGATAAACCAAATAACTAAATAATGCTAGTACCTAAAAATTTCAAAATCAAAAATCAAATACAGGGAAAAATCATATTTACATCCACATGCAGGAGTAAAACTTGAAAATTTATGTCCAAATACCTACATTTTAATATTATTAAAAATAATTGATTGAAATTTTCAAATGCCCTTATTTAATTAACATGTATTTTTATAAAACATTTCATCTATGTGTTGATCAATCCAGATTAACATACAAGAAACTTATTTCCCTCCTTCCCTATCTCAAAAAATGCTTGAAATTGCCATGTTATACATCATTCTCCCTAACTTTTGTGATGATTGGTTGTCTTCAAAATTCATAATCAAAGAGTATGCATTTTTAAGTGACCGTTTTAAGTCAATTTATTAATATGATACTTAGTCATGCTGAGAATATAGCAATAGTTCATCTTCATTAGTAACAATCTACCGTTCCACCAAAGTTATTTTTAAAGGTCTATGTTTAAATGGTACTTAAATATATAAACATTTTATTTTTCCCATTGGATATTCACTTTTATTTATGATTTATTTATTTATTCACTTTACATTCCAAAGTCAGATTCCGCTCTCTTACCAGTGATCCTTCATGAAGATATTTACCCTCTTCCCCTCCCTTTCTCCTCGGAGAAGGGTGAGCTTCCCTCTCGTTATCCTTAAGTCTCTGCAGGACTAGGCTCATCCTCTCCCACTGAAGCCAGACAAGACAGCCCATTTAGGGGAATAGGGTCCACAGGCAGGCAATAGATACTTGGACAGCCCCCGCTCTAGTTTTGGGGACCCACATGAAGACCAAACTGCTCGTCTGCTATATATGTGCAGGGAGCCCAGGTCCAGCATGTCCTAGCTCTTGGTTAGTGGTTTAGTCTCTGGGAGCCCCCAAGTGTTCATGGTAGTCTGTTGACTCTGTTGGTCTTCCTGTGGAGTTCCTGCCCTCCTTATGCCCCTCAGTCATTCTCCCAGCTCTTCTGTACGACTCCCTGAGCTCCATCTAATGTTTGGCACTGGGTCTCTACATCTCTTTCCATTCACTGTTGGATGGAGCATCCCAGAGGACAGTTGTGCTAGGCTTTTCTCTACAAGCATAGCCAAATATCATTAATAGTGTCAGAGACTGCTTTTGGTCATGGGATATGTCTTAGTTTGGGCCAGTCATTGATTGTCCAGTCCCTCCATCTCTGCTTTATCTTTGTCCCTGCACATCTTGTAGGCAAGATACCTTCTGGATTGAAAAATTTGTGGATGACTTGATACGTTTATCCTTCCCTTCAGAGTTCCATCTGGCAGTAGGAAGCGGTTACTTCTGGATTTATCATCTCTGATTCTAAGAATCTCAGCTAGAATAGCCCCCATAGGCACCCTGTTGTCAAACCATCCTAGGTCTCTATCATGTCCTAGAGATTGCTCCCACTCCTGCTGATTTCTATTCTCTCCTCTACTCTCCCTGCACCTGATCCTCTTCCACCTAATACCCTACACATTCCCCCTCTCACCCAGATCCCTCCCTCCACTTTCAATATTTATTATATTTCTCCTTCTGAGAGAGATTCAAGCATCGTCCCTTGGGCCCTCCTGGTTATTTAACTTTGCTGGGTTTGTGAATTTTAGTGTATTTATCCTGTGCTTAATATTCAGTTAAAAGTGAGTACATACCATGCCTGTCTTCTTGGGTCTGGGTTACCTGACTCAGGATGATATTTTCTAGTTTTATCCATTTGCCTGCATAATTCATGTTTTCCTTGCTTTTAAGAGCTGAGTAGGATTGCATTGTGTAAATGACCCATGCTTTCTGTATCCATTCTTCAGTTGAGGGACATATAGACTGTTCCCAGTTTCTGGCTATCACAAATAAAGCTGCTATGAACGTAGTTGAGCAGGTGTCCTTGTGGCATTGTGGAACAACCTTTGGGTATATTATCAGGAGTGGTATAGTTGAGTCTTGAGGTAGAACTATTCCAAATATTCTTAGTCACTACCAAATTGATTTCCCAAGTGGTTCAACAAGTTTGTACTCACACTAGCAATGGAGGAATGTTCCCATTGCTCCATATCTTTACCAGCATGTGCTGTCCCTTAAAATTTTGATCTTAGCCATTCTGATGGGCGTAAGATGGCACCTTAGAGTTGTTTTGATTTGCATTTTCCAGATGACTAAAGACATTGAACATTTCTTTAAGAGTTTCTTTGGCATTAGAGATTGTTACATTAATAATTCCTTATGTAGCTCCATACTCCATTTGTTATTTCCCAAGGGTATTTATTCTAATTCCTTTTAGCTACAGTACATTGCATATTAGTGAGAACGATAAGACTTTTGGCTCTAATAATCTTTGACAAACCACTTCCTGTACCCCATTTTTAATTGGGTTATTTGGATTGTTGGATCTTATCCCTCTGTCAGATATAGAGTTGGTGAAGACATTTCCCCACACTGTATTGCTGTTGTTTTGTCCTATTGACAGTGTCCTTTGACTTAGAGAATCTTTTCAGTTTCATGAGGTCTCACTTAGTAATTAGTGATCTTAGTGACTGAGCCCTTGGTGTTCCGTTCCAGAAGTCATCTCCTGTACCAATGAGTTCAAGAATATTGCCCACTTTCTGTCTATCTGACTTAGTGTCTGGTTTTCTCTTGAGCTCTTTGATCCACTTAGACTTGAGTTTTGTGCAGGGTAGTAAATATGGACATATTTGCATTTTTTTACATACATGGGAGATCTTTCCTTCCTCTGATAGCTTCTTCAATTTCTTGCTTCAGAGATTTGAAGTTCTTGGCAAATAGGTCTTTCATTTTCTTGGTTAGAGTTACATCAAGGTACTTTATATTATGTGTGTCTATTGTGAAGGGTGTTGTTTTCATAATATCTTTCTCAGTCTCATTATCTTTTGTATAAAATCTATTGATTTTTTTTATTTTTGGTTAATATTTTATCCATCCATTTTACTGAAGGTATTTATCAGCGGTAAGAGTTCTCTGGCAGAATTTTTGGGTCACTTCTGTATACTATCATATAATCTGTGAATTGCAATGCTTTGACTTCTTCCTTTCCCATTTGTATCCATTTGATTTCCTTGTGTTATTTTGTTGCTCTAGATAGAACTTCAAGTATTAAACTGAAGAGATAGAGAGAGAGTAGACAGCCTTGTCTTGTTCCTGATTTCAGTGAAATCCCTTTAAGTGTCTCTCCATTTAATTTGATGTTGGCTGTTAACTTGCTGGATACTGTGCTTTAGTGTGTTTAGGCATGTGCTTTGCATCCTTAATCTCTCCAAGAATTTCAACATGAAGTGGTATTGGATTTTGTCAAAGGTTTTTTCAATATCTAATGACATGATCTGTGGGTTTTTCTTTTAATATTTTATATGGTAGATCACATTGATGGATTTTCATTCATTGAACTACTCTTGCTTCACTGGGATAAAGTCTTCATGGTGGATGATATCTTTGTTGTGCTCTTGGATTTGGTTTGTATTTTATTGAGTATTTTGCATCAATGTTCATAATAGAATTTGGTCTGAAATTTTCTTTCTTTGTTACGTCACTGTGTGGTTTAGGTATCAGGGTAACTGTGGCTTCATAAGATGAGTTTGCCAATGTTCCTTCTCTTTTATTTTATGCAATACCTTGAGTAATTTTCTACTAGATCTTCTTTGAGAGTTTGAAAAGATTCTGCACTGAAATCAGTTGACCCTGGGCTTTTTTAGATTAGGAAAATTTCAATGACTGCTTCTAGTTCATTATTGGCTATAGGAGTATTTAGGTACTTTATCTGATCTTGATTTAATTTTGGAAATTGATATTTGACTAGGAAATCAGACATTTCATTTAGATTTTCCAGTTTTCTGGAGTATAGGCTATTGAGTAAGAACTAATGATTCTTTGGATTTACTTAGAATCTATTGTTATATCTCCCTGTTCATTTCTGATTTTGGTAATTTGGGCATGGTCTCTCTGCTTTTTGTATAGTTTGGCTAAGGGTTGGTCTATCTTGTTGATTTTCTCAAAGACCCAGCTTCATTGATTCTTTTTTAAAATTATTTTTTTTTATTTATCAACATCCCAAGTGCTGCCTCCCTCTTCCCCCTCTCAGAGATTTTTTTACCCCACCTTCCCTTCCCTTCACCTCTGAAAGAGTGTCACCTCCAAGGATTCCTCCTGTTTGGAGCATCAAGTCTCTACAGGATTAGGTATATCCTCTACCACTGATGCCAGACAAGGCAGTCCTCGGCTACATACGTGTTGGGACCTTGGACTAGCCTGAGTATGCTCTCTGGTTGGTGGCCTTAGTCTCTGGGAGGTCCACAGGTCCAAATAAGTTGACAGTTTTGATCTTCCTATGGGGTTGCCATTTCCTTCAGTTCCTTCAATCCTTCCCCTAAGTCTTCCATAGGGGTCCCCAAACTCATTCCAATGGTTGGCTCTAAGTGTCTGCATCTATCTCAGTCAGCTGCTGGTAAAGCCTCTTAGACAACAGCCATGCTAGACTCATGTCTGAAAGCACAACATAGTACTTCATTCATGATTTAATCCCCACCAATTTGGGCCAGTCATTGGTCAGCCATTTCTTTAGTATCTGCTTCTATTGTTCTCTTTGTTTTTAATTGATTGATTTCAGCTCTGAGTTTGATTATTTTCTGCTATTTGTTCTTCTTGAGTGTGTTTGCTTCTTTTATTTTTTCTAGAGCATCCAGATGTACTATTAAATTGTTAGTGTGAAAGCTCTCCAATTTCATTATGATGTACTTAGTGTTATGATCTAAGCAGTGATTTCTTTGTGTCCCATAATTTGGATATGCTGTGTGTTCATTTTCATTGAATTCTAGAAAGTCTTTAATATCTTTATTTCTTCTCTGAAACAGTTATCAGTAAGTAGAGACTTGTTCATTTTCCATGGGTAGGTAGACATTTTGTTATTTCTGTTGTTGTTGAAGTCCAGCTTTAATCCATGGTAATCTGATAAGAAGCAAAGGGTTAATTCAATTTTCTTGTATCTGATAAAGCTGACTTTATGACTGATTATATGATCAATTTTGTAGAAGTTTCCAGAACTGCTGAGAAGAAGGCACATTGTTTTGTATTTGGGTAAAGTGTTCTATAGATTATCTGTTAGGTCCATTAGAATCATTACATCTGTTAGTCTCCTCATTTGTCTCTTTTTTTTTTTATTTTTTTTATTATTATTAACTTGAGCATTTCTTATATACATTTCGAATGTTATTCCCTTTCCCGGTTTCCGGGCAAACATCCCCCTCCCCCTCCCCTTCCTTATGGGTGTTTCCTCCAACCCTCCCCCCCATTGCTGCCCTCTCCCCAACAGTCTAGTTCACTAGGGGTTCAGTCTTAGCAGGACCCAGGGCTTCCCCTTCCACTGGTGCTCTTATTTAGGATATTCATTGCAACCTACGAGGTCAGAGTCCAGGGTCAGTCCATGTATAGTCTTTGGGTAGTGGCTTAGTCCCTGGAAGCTCTGGTTGGTTGGCATTGCTGTACATATGGGGTCTTGAGCTCCTTCAAGCTCTTGCAGTTCTTTCTCTGATTCCTTCAACAGGGGTCCTGTTCTCAGTTCAGTGGTTTCCTGCTGGCATACGCCTCTGTATTTGCTGTATTCTGGCTGTGTCTCTCAGGAGCGATCTGCATTCACATTTTGATCATCTGTCTTGAGTTTCATTTGTTCTAGGCATCTAGGGTAATTCAAGCATTTGGGCTAATAGCCACTTATCAATGAGTACATACCATGTATGTCTTTCTGTGATTGGGTTAGCTCACTCAGGATGATATTTTCCAGTTCCAACCATTTGCCTACGAATTTCACAAAGTCATTGTTTTTGATGGCTGAGTAATATTCCATTGTGTAGATGTACCACATTTTCTGTATCCATTCCTCTGTTGAAGGGCATCTGGGTTCTTTCCAGCTTCTGGCTATTATGAATAAGGCTACGATGAACATAGTGGAGCACGTGTCTTTTTATATGTTGGGGCATCTTTTGGGTATATGCCCAAGAGAGTATAGCTGGATCCTCAGGCAGTTCAATGTCCAATTTTCTGAGGAACCTCCAGACTGATTTCCAGAATGGTTGTAGCAGTCTGCAACCCCACCAACAATGGAGGAGTGTTCCTCTTTCTCCACATCCTCGCCAGCATTTGCTGTCACCTGAGTTTTTGATCTTAGCCATTCTCACTGGTGTGAGGTGAAATCTCAGGGTTGTTTTGATTTGCATTTCCCTTATGACTAACGATGTTGAACATTTCTTTAGGTGTTTCTCAGCCATTCGGCATTCCTCAGCTGTGAATTCTCTGTTTAGCTCTGAACCCCATTTTTTAATAGGGTTATTTGTCTCCCTGCTGTCTAACTTCTTCAGTTCTTTGTATATTTTGGATATAAGCCCTCTATCTGTTGTAGGATTGGTAAAGATCTTTTCCCAATCTGTTGGTTGCCGTTTTGTCCTAACCACAGTGTCCTTTGCCTTACAGAAGCTTTGCAGTTTTATGAGATCCCATTTGTCGATTCTTGATCTTAGAGCATAAGCCATGGGTGTTTTGTTCAGGAAATTTTTTCCAGTGCCCATGTGTTCCAAATGCTTCCCTAGTTTTTCTTCTATTAGTTTGAGTGTATCTGGTTTGATGTGGAGGTCCTTGATTGATAACCTGTCTATCAGAGAAAGTTAAGTGTTGGTCTCCCACTATTAAGGTGTGGAGTGTGATCTCTGATTTAAGCTTTAGTAATATTTATTTTATAGATGTGGTTGCCCTTGCATTTGGGGCATAACTGTTCTGATTTGAAAAGTCCTCTGTGTGGATTTCTTTCTTCCACTAATAGAATGTGTCCTTTCCTATATCTTTTGATTAGTTTGGGTTGAATGTTTATATTATTATATACTAGAATAGCTAGCCCTGCTTGTTTCTTGGGTCCATTTCTTTGGGAATCATTTTCTATCTCTTTACCCTGAGGTAATGGCCATGTTTACTGAGATGTGTTCCTTGTACACAGCAGAATGATCGATTCTGTTTATACATCTGGTATTTTTTTTTCTTTTCTTTCATTTTTAGGAACATTTTTACAATTTTTATTTGCAAAATTAGAATCACACTGTGTTCTAATACATTCATTCATTCATTCATTCATTCATTCATTTTTTTTGCTGAAGTCATTATAAATGCCACCCCATGCCAATAAGATACAGATGGACATTAATATTTCACAAAGTGATAACATTTTATATTAAAGCTGTACAATAGTTTATTTTATATGATGCCATCATGATAGCTAGATAAGGTATATTTTGACAGTTTCAATAATTTATTAAATGTATATTGAATCCACGCGATATGCCAAACATACTTGATACTAGAGATATGAGGATGAAGAAACCAAACAAAATAAGAATACAACTTCCCGGGTGGGCACTCCTGAGGCTGCAGAGCGGAAGAGACCACCAACACTGCCCACCCCTGCCCACATCCGTGGCCCAAGAGGAAACTGTATAAGGCCTCTGGGCTCCCGTGGGGGAGGGCCCAGGAGCGGCAGGACCCCTGCCTGAGACACCTCCGGAACCTGAAGGAAACAGACGGGATAAACAGTTCTCTGCACCCAAATCCTGTGGGAGGGAGAGCTAAACCTTCAGAGAGGCAGACATGCCTGCGAAACCAGAAGAGACTGCTCTCTGCACACACATCTCGGACGCCAGAGGAAAACACCGGAGGCCATCTGGAACCCTGGTGCATGGAGGCTCCCGGAAGGGGCGACGCAGATCTTCTTGGTTGCTGCCACCGCGGAGAGCCCGTGGGCAGCACCCCGCGAGCAAACTTGAGCCTCGGGACCACAGATAAGACCAACTTTTCTGATGCAAGTGACCTGCCTGGTGAACTCAACACACAGGCCCACAGGAACAGCTGAAGACCTGTAGAGGGGAAAAACTACATGCACGAAAGCAGAACACTCTGTCCCCATAACTGGCTGAAAGAAAACAGGAAAACAGGTCTACAGCACTCCTGACACACAGGCTTATAAGACAGTCTAGCCACTGTCAGAAATAGCAGAACAAAGTAACACTAGAGATAATCTGATGGCGAGAGGCAAGCGCAGGAACCCAAGCAACGGAAACCAAGACTACATGACATCATCGGAGCCCAATTCTCCCACCAAAACAAACATGGAATATCCAAACACACCAGAAAAGCAAGATCTAGTTTCAAAATCATATTTGATCATGATGCTGGAGGACTTCAAGAAAGACGTGAAGAACTCCCTTAGAGAAACACAGGAAAACATTAATAAACAAGTAGAAGCCTACAGAGAGGAATCGCAAAAATCCCTGAAAGAATTCCAGGAAAACACAATCAAACAGTTGAAGGAATTAAAAATGGAAATAGAAGCAATCAAGAAAGAACACATGGAAATAACCCTGGATATAGAAAACCAAAAGAAGAGACAAGGAGCTGTAGATACAAGCTTCACCAACAGAATACAAGAGATGGAAGAGAGAATCTCAGGAACAGAAGATTCCATAGAAATCATTGACTCAACTGTCAAAGATAATGTAAAGCGGAAAAAGCTACTGGTCTAAAAAATACAGGAAATCCAGGACTCAATGAGAAGATCAAACCTAAGGATAATAGGTATAGAAGAGAGTGAAGACTCCCAGCTCAAAGGACCAGTAAATATCTTCAACAAAATCATAGAAGAAAACTTCCCTAACCTAAAAAAAGAGATACCCATAGGCATACAAGAAGCCTACAGAACTCCAAATAGATTGGACCAGAAAAGAAACACCTCCGTCACATAATAGTCAAAACACCAAACACACAAAATAAAGAAAGAATATTAAAAGCAGTAAGGGAAAAAGGTCAAGTAACATATGAAGGCAGACCTATCAGAATCACACCAGACTTTTCGCCAGAAACTATGAAGGCCAGAAGATCCTGGACTGATGTCATACAGACCCTAAGAGAACACAAATGCCAGCCCAGGTTACTGTGCCTGCAAAACTCTCAATCAACATAGATGGAGAAACCAAGATATTCCATGACAAAACCAAATTTACACAATATCTTTCTACAAATCCAGCACTACAAAGGATAATAAATGGTAAAGCCCAACATAAGGAGGCAAGCTATACCCTAGAAGAGGCAAGAAACTAATCGTCTTGGCAACAAAACAAAGAGAAGAAAAGCACACAAACATAACCTCATATCCAAATATGAATATAACAGGAAGCAATAATCACTACTCCTTAATATCTCTCAACATCAATGGCTTCAACTCCCCAATAAAAAGACATAGATTAACAAACTGGATACGCAACGAGGACCCTGCATTCTGCTGCCTACAGGAAACACACCTCAGAGACAAAGACAGACACTACCTCAGAGTGAAAGGCTGGGAAACAACTTTCCAAGCAAATGGTCGGAAGAAGCAAGCTGGAGTAGCCATTCTAATATCAAATAAAATCAATTTTCAACTAAAAGTCATCAAAAAAGATAAGGAAGGACACTTTATATTCATCAAAGGAAAAATCCACCAAGATGAACTCTCAATCCTAAATATCTATGCCCCAAATACAAGGGCACCTACATACGTAAAAGAAACCTTACTAAAGCTCAAAAACACATTGCACCTCAAACAATAATAGTAGGAGATTTCAACACCCCACTCTCATCAATGGACAGATCATGGAAACAGAAATTAAACAGAGACGTAGACAGACTAAGAGAAGTCATGAGCCAAATGGACCTAACGGATATTTATAGAACGTTCTACCCTAAAGCAAAAGGATATACCTTCTTCTCAGCTCCTCATGGTACTTTCTCCAAAATTGACCATATAATTGGTCAAAAAACGGGCCTCAACAGGTACAGAAAGATAGAAATAATCCCATGCGTGCTATCGGACCACCACGGCCTAAAGCTGGTCTTCAATAACAATAAGGGAAGAATGCTCACATATACGTGGAAATTGAACAATGCTCTACTCAATGATAACCTGGTCAAAAAAGATATAAAGAAAGAAATTAAAAACTTTTAGAATTTAATGAAAATGAAGGTACAACATACCCAAACTTATGGGACACAATGAAAGCTGTGCTAAGAGGAAAACTCATAGCGCTGAGTGCCTGCAGAAAGAAACAGGAAAGAGCATATGTCAGCAGCTTGACAGCACACCTAAAAGCTCTAGAACAAAAAGAAGCAAATACACCCAGGAGGAGTAGAAGGCAGGAAATAATCAAACTCAGAGCTGAAATCAACCAAGTAGAAACAAAAAGGACCATAGAAAGAATCAACAGAACCAAAAGTTGGTTCTTTGAGAAAATCAACAAGATAGATAAACCCCTAGCCAGACTAACGAGAGGACACAGAGAGTGTGTCCAAATTAACAAAATCAGAAATGAAAAGGGAGACATAACTACAGATTCAGAGGAAATTCAAAAAATCATCAGATCTTACTATAAAAGCCTATATTCAACAAAATTTGAAAATCTACAGGAAATGGACAATTTCCTAGACAGATACCAGGTACCGAAGTTAAATCAGGAACAGATAAACCAGTTAAACAACCCCATAACTCCTAAGGAAATAGAAGCAGTCATTAAAGGTGTCCCAACCAAAAAGAGCCCAGGTCCAGACAGGTTTAGTGCAGAATTCTATCAGACCTTCATAGAAGACCTCGTACCAATATTATCCAAACTATTCCACAAAATTGAAACAGATGGAGCACTACCGAATTCCTTCTAGGAAGCCACAATTACTCTTATACCTAAACCACACAAAGACCCAACAAAGAAAGAGAACTTCAGACCAATTTCCCTTATGAACATCGACGCAAAAATACTCAACAAAATTCTGGCAAACCGAATCCAAGAGCACATCAAAACAATCATCCACCACGATCAAGTAGGCTTCATCCCAGGCATGCAGGGATGGTTTAATATACGGAAAACCATCAACGTGATCCATTATATAAACAAACTGAAAGAACAAAACCACATGATCATTTCATTAGATGCTGAGAAAGCATTTGACAAAATTCAACACCCCTTCATGATAAAAGTCCTGGAAAGAATAGGAATTCAAGGCCCATACCTAAACGTAGTAAAAGCCATATACAGCAAACCGGTTGCTAACATTAAACTAAATGGAGAGAAACTTGAAGCAATCCCACTAAAATCAGGGACTAGACAAGGCTGCCCACTCTCTCCCTACTTATTCGATATAGTTCTTGAAGTTCTAGCCAGAGCAATCAAACAACAAAAGGAGATCAAGGGGATACAGACCGGAAAAGAAGAAGTCAAAATATCACTATTTGTAGATGATATGATAGTATATTTAAGTGATCCCAAAAGTTCCACCAGAGAACTACTAAAGCTGATAAACAACTTCAGCAAAGTGGCTGGGTATAAAATTAACTCAAATAAATCAGTAGCCTTCCTCTACACAAAAGAGAAACAAGCCGAGAAAGAAATTAGGGAAACGACACCCTTCATAATAGACCCAAATAATATAAAGTACCTCGGTGTGACTTTAACCAAGCAAGTAAAAGATCTGTACAATAAGACCTTCAAGACACTGAAGAAAGAAATTGAAGAAGACCTCAGAAGGTGAAAAGATCTCCCATGCTCATGGATTGGCAGGATTAATATAGTAAAAATGGCCATTTTACCAAAAGCGATCTACAGATTCAATGCAATCCCCATCAAAATACCAATCCAATTCTTCAAAGAGTTAGACAGAACAATTTGCAAATTCATCTGGAATAACAAAAAACCCAGGATAGCTAAAACTATCCTCAACAATAAAAGGACTTCAGGGGGAATCACTATCCCTGAACTCAAGCAGTATTACAGAGCAATAGTGATAAAAACTGCATGGTATTGGTACAGAGACAGACAGATAGACAAATGGAACAAAATTGAAGACCCAGAAATGAACCCACACACCTATGGTCACTTGATTTTTGACAAAGGAGCCAAATCCATCCAATGGAAAAAAGATAGCATTTTCAGCAAATGGTGCTGGTTCAACTGGAGGTCAACATGTAGAAGAATGCAGATCGATCCAAGCTTATCACCCTGTACAAAGCTTAAGTCCAAGTTGATCAAGAACCTCCACATCAAACCAGATACACTCAAACTAATAGAAGAAGAACTAGGGAAACATCTGGAATACATGGGCACTGGAAAAAAATTTCCTGAACAAAACACCAATGGCTTATGCTCTAAGATCAAGAATCGACAAATGGGATCTCATAAAACTGCAAAGCTTCTGTAAGGCAAAGGACACTGTGGTTAGGACAAAACGGCAACCAACAGATTGGGAAAAGATCTTTACCAATCCTACAACAGATAGAGGCCTTATATCCAAAATATACAAAGAACTCAAAAGTTAGACTGCAGGGAGACAAATAACCCTATTAAAAAATGGAGTTCAAAGCTAAACAAAGAATTCACAGCTGAGGAATGCTGAATGGCTGAGAAAAACCTAAAGAAATGTTCAACATCTTTAGTCATAAGGGAAATACAAATCAAAACAACCCTGAGATTTCACCTCACACCAGTGAGAATGACTAAGATCAAAAACTCAGGTGACAGCAAATGCTGGCGAAGATGCGGAGAAAGAGGAACACTCCTCCATTGTTGGTGGGGTTGCAGACTGGTACAACCATTCTGGAAATCAGTCTGGAGGTTCCTCAGAAAATTGGACATTGAACTGCCTGAGGATCCAGCTATCCCTCTCTTGGGCATATACCCAAAAGATGCCCCAACATATAAAAAAGACACGTGCTCCACTATGTTCATCGCAGCCTTATTTATAATAGCCAGAAGCTGGAAAGAACCTAGATGCCCTTCAACAGAGGAATGGATACAGAAAATGTGGTACATCTACACAATGGAATATTACTCAGCTATCAAAAACAATGACTTTATGAAATTCGTAGGCAAGTGGATGGAACTGGAAAATATCATCCTGAGTGAGCTAACCTAATCACAGAAAGACATACATGGTATGTACTCATTGATAAGTGGCTATTAGCCCAAATGCTTGAATTACCCTAGATGCCTAGAACAAATGAAACTCAGGACGGATGATCAAAATGTGAATGCTTCACTCCTTCTTTAAAAGGGGAACAAGAATACCCTTGGCAGGGAAGAGAGAGGCAAAGATTAAAACAGAGACTGAAGGGACACCCATTCAGAGCCTGGCCCCACATGTGGCCCATATATATACAGCCACCCAATTAGACAAGATGGATGAAGCAAAGAAGTGCAGAAGTGTAGATCGCTCCTGAGAGACACAGCCAGAATACAGCAAATACAGAGGCGAATGCCAGCAGCAAACCACTGAACTGAGAATAGGACCCCCTGTTGAAGGAATCAGAGAAAGAACTGAAGAGCTTGAAGGGGCTTGAGACCCCATATGTACAACAATGCCAAGCAACCAGAGCTCCAGGGACTAAGCCACTACCTAAAGACTATACATGGACTGACCCTGGACTCTGACCTCATAGGTAGCAATGAATAGCCTAGTAAGAGCACCAGTGGAAGGGGAAGCCCTGGGTCCCTGCTAAGACTGAACCCCAGTGAACTAGACTGTTGGGGGAGGCGGCAATGGGGAGGGTGGGGAGGGAACAACCATAAGGAAGGGAGGCGAGGGGATGTTTGCCCAGAAACCGGAAAGGAATAACACCAAATGTATATAAGAAATATTCAAGTTAATAAAAAAAATAAATAAATAAATAAAAAGAATACAACTTCCCTAGTGTCATCAGGCAATGAATGAAATGATGCTCACACTGGCAAAACATTTTCCCCTCACACCCCTAAGACTGAAAATAGCAATAATACATAGTCATAATGATAATAGCAGTGCAGTATAGTTAGACAGGTGCCACGAGTTGCTGTTTTAGTATGTAGTATTGTTTATATAAACAATTTTTCTAAGGATACTTTTCACTTTCATAATTTATTTCAAAAAAGCAATTGAAGTGGTGTTTTTGTTGATTTGTTTGTTTGTTTGTTTGTTTGTTTTTAAGACTTTGGGGAAAGCTCCCAGCAATGCTGAGCAATATATGCATTCATTCTTTTAACCTGTGCCAGTTTGTTGGGGAATGGAGTCCATTGATATTGAGAGATATTGATGACCAATGATTGTTAGTTGTTATTATTTTGATCTTGGTAGTGATGGTAGTGTGTGTGTGTGTGTGTGTGTGTGTGTGTGTGTGTTTGTGTGTGTGTGTGTGTGTGTGTGTGTGTGTGTGTTTCTTATGTTTTCTTAGGGAAAGATACCCTCCTTGTATTGGAGATTTTTTTTAGTATCCCCTGTAGGGCTGTATTAGTGGAAAGATATTGTTTAAATTTGGTGTTTCTTGTTATATATTGGTTTCTTTATCTATGGTAATTAAAAATTTTGCTAGGCATAGTAGTCTTTGCTAACATTTGTAGTCTTTTAGGATCTGTAAGACATTTGTCCAGGCCCTTCTAGCTTTTAGAGTCTTTGTTGCTTAAAGTGAAATTCTGTTAAGTCTACTGTCATACTTTACTTGCCCCTTTTCCCTTGTCAGTTTTAATATTCTTTCTTTGTTCTACAGATTTGGGGGTCTTGATTATTATGTTGTGTGAACATTGTCTTTTCTGGTCTGATCTATTTGGTTTTCTATAAGCTCCTTGTAGGTTTATAGCCATCTTTTTCCTTAGGTCAAGGAAATTTTTTTCTATGATTTTCTTGGAGATGTTTTTTGGGCCTTTTAACTTGGAATGTTTTTCTTCATTTATTCCTACTATTCTTAGGTTTGATCTTTCATAGCATCCCAAATTTCCTTGTTTTGTGTCATGAACTTTTAAGGTTTTGCATTTTCTCTGACCAATGTATTAATTTCTTCTATTGTATTTTCTATTCCTGTAATTCTCCCTTCCATCTCTTATATTCTGTTGATGATGCTTATGTCCGTAGTTCCTGTTCTCTTTCCTAGGTTTTCATTTTCAAGGATTGTCTCTGTGTTTTCTTTATTGTTCTATTTCCATTTTCAATTCTTGGATACCTTTATTAATATCCAGGTGTTTGATCAGTTTCTTGTATTTCTTATACTTATTTGTTTCCTCTTTTAAGGACTCTACTTGTTTGAATATATTTTTCTATATGTCTTTAAGGCATTTATTCATTTCCTCTTTAAAGGGGTCTATCATATTTATAAGATTAGATATAAAATTCATTGGAATATCCAGTGCCCACTTAGCAGGGTAGCTGGACTCTGATGGTGTCAACATTGCCCTTGGTCTTGTTGATGTTGTTCTTATGGCTAGAGGATCCTGATGACAGCAAGATTCCTCTGGAAGTCAGTGGGAGTCATGGGCTAGACAACGGAGGTCAGGGGATGCAAATCTGTTGACTGTTTCTCATGTGTACACATTTGGCATGGGATTGGTGGGACAGTGTTCTAGGCTGGTTGTTTTGAGTGCCTCACACAGGCTTCCAAGGGGAAGCAGAAAGGTCCTTGAGATGGTAGGGCAAGCCCAGAGCCAAATAGTGGAATTCAGGAGACTGGGCACAACTCATCTCTGCTGGCTGTGCCACAGGCAGACACAACTGGCAAGAGATTGGTGGCTCAGTGTTTCATGGTTTTGGTTTTTAGGGACCCTGCGGGATTCCATTGGGAAGCAGGAAGCTCTTGGGATTCTGTAAGATTCCTCAGACCCAAAGGGTCTGATAATGCAATGTTTCATTTTTTAATGTCACACCTTGTATTTCTGATAAATGTGTAGAATATAACATTTAAGTCAGGTTTACATATATATTCACTTCTTTGTCATTTTTCTGACTGAAAAGGTCACTTAATAAACATTCTTTTTACTTTTGATGTGATTAGTTCATAAATGATATTACTTATATTATGGATTAATATATTGCCTTGCATTGATGATCTCTTTATACTAGTTGTCTTTAATTGAGGATGTTTGATAATTACCAATTGAAATTTAAAAGAGAAAACCTAGTGTCTGAATTCAAATAAAATATGGGACTATTCACATTATTATATCAACTATACTTGTTATGCAGTACAGACTAAATTTATTGCCTTAGGTGAGAAGGCTAGCAAAGTGCATACTGTTGACAAGAGAACCCCAATTTCATAAATGCTTTATACAGTATGTCTAAAACATTGGCAAGAAATATATCTTATAACATGACAGCACATTTGACTAATAAATCCCTAAAGACTGGAGATGCAGGGCTTCATAGTGATGAAGTGATGTCTCTTATGAGCTGGTATTGACTTGGCGGTATTTTAATACACAGCTTAGAGAAATGAAAAAGAAGTCATGGTTATCAACTTTATATGCAACTGGAAACCTGGAAGGTTAATTAACGTAACAAACAAAATATGTGAAAATGTCCATGACTCTGATGGGCTCAAGTTAACATGATGAATTTTGACAGGTGTAACAGTAAAATATGAAATCCACTTTAAATAATATATGAACGTAGCAGTTTAAATCAGCTTGTTAGAGTGTGCATTTATGCATGACTGTTTGTAATATGACAAAAGACTCACTGGTTTTATTTACAGATAAATATCTCATTAACTCCGCAATACATGCTAGATGCCCAACATCTTGCTCTGTATTAAATAAAAGTAGTTTTTTGACTATTTAACAAGGACAATACCAGCTCTTTTTTGCTAGACTAGATGATCCTGCAACAAAATATTCAATTCATTGCATTCATTCATTTTGTGGTGTGTGTGTGTGTGTGTGTGTGTGTGTGTGTGTGTGTGTATGTATGTATGTATGTATGTATGTTTGTATGCGTTCTTATGAAGTTATGCATTATCAAATCAGTTTCTCTCCTTCCCTCATATGTGTCTCTCACATGAAATTTATCTTACAAGGCATGAGGGCCAGCACCTTTGCCTGGTGAGCCATAATCTGCCCTCAATTCTTATTCTTGGAGCAATTACAGATGCTCTCTCATTAGGAAATGAAAGGCAGATAATGCTGTTCCTCTAGTGAAATGTGTTCACTACACTTGGGACAAAATTTCAAAAGCGTCTCCCATTCCCTGAAACACTCTTTTGATACATTGCCTCTGAGTGTCTGTTGGCATCAGCTCCAGTGCATCTGATCTGAGAGCAAGTAGTGAGGTGTTGAGTACTCTGTCTCCCTAAAAGGTGAACATAGTCAAATGAAGCAGTTGTCTTTACTCTGACAGCAACAGTGCTAAGAGGAAAGAAAGAGAATATCTGTTTTATGTTATCTGGATGATTTCCAGGCTCAGGACTGACACGTTTATTCTATTTATCATCCATGAGAAGCAGCAGCCACAAGGAAAAAAGTATTTGTGAAAATAGAAATAGGAGGAATCAGAGAAAAACATTTTAATTCAATATTCAGCCTATGCTCTCCACATGGTGTGCTAGACTGGGAGAGTGGATGTGAGCAACAGATGAATAAAACATTATCTCTTTCTTCAGGATGTTTAGGGTAGAAAGTTCCAGGCCAAAACCCAATCTTTTTCTTTCTCTCTCTCTCTCTGATTTTGTGATTCATACATTCTTAAGAAAGAGGATTGAAATGTCCTGTTTAGTCAAGTATCACAAACTGCATTATGAGGAAACTTGTCCTGTGGAAAGGATATGCCAGGGACTTATAATGCTGCACATAGTGTTTAGAAAGTTTCTTTGGTGGTTTGAGGTAATATATGAACCATGACTCTTCTGTATATGAAGTAAGCTGAATCTGTGCCTTGTTGAAGACTCATCCTTACAGGGCTTTATGTTGTAGGCAGAAATGATCTTCTAAATTTATCCTAAGGGGTGATCCTAAGGAACCTACGACCTCAGGTGAAGGCTTATGCCAGAACCTCTTACTGTTAACTGAAATCTCTGTGGGA
Source organism: Rattus rattus (assembly GCF_011064425.1). Taxonomy (NCBI): domain Eukaryota; kingdom Metazoa; phylum Chordata; class Mammalia; order Rodentia; family Muridae; genus Rattus; species Rattus rattus. Next base: position 11,101,179 of record NC_046160.1, on the reverse strand, counting down.
CCCAGATGTATCCACCACAATTTTATTCTAAGAAAGAAAATGAGATTATAAATAAGATCCAGAAGATATGCAATCCTGGTATGTTCTTCTTAATATGTGTTGGAATTATTTTTCTGGAAAATAAAATAAAATAATATCATTCAAGATGGTAGTGAATCCCAGTATGAATATTCCTGAATTAACCACAGATATCTTTCCTGTCTTGTCTATCTAAATTGGCATATTGATAGGAACTGAGGAGAATGACTTTACATTATATCTTAGTTACTTTTTTTCATTTGCTGAGATAGAATAGTCTGACTAAAGCAATTTACGGGAGGGTAGGTTAAATTTGGCTAACAGATTGAGGTTGTAGCTCACCATTATGGAGAAGTTACATCAGCCATCAGCAGAAGCTTGAAGCAGCTCATGGCATGTATCTGCATCAAGGATCATGTGAAAAAGAATGCTTCCAAACAACACGCTTTCATCCTAGTCAGAATCCTAACCCATAAAAATGCTGCCACTTACAGTATTAGTAGGCTCTTCTGATATCAAATGTTTAGTGTCTACCTTAATCTAGATAGTATTTCACTGGTCTTCTCAGAATGTTGCCTTTAAAGGGTGACTACAGATCACAATAGAAATGTGCCTTTATGCCTTACTTCCTCAAAGTCTAAAAATTACACTAGAAGAAAGCAAGATTGATCTTTCCATATGATGCCTTGGCTCATTGAAAAAGTACTTCCCAATTTGGATAATCTTTTTAAGATCTAATGACTTAATATAAAAATGTGAACTCTGGAACCATTATTCAGTGAATAGATAATATAATCGAAATGACCTTGCCACATCCAGCACTGACTGCATGTGACTCTATGAATTTCTTTGTCTTTGTACATCTTTATATTTGTAAGTAAAAATAAATCAGTTGATAGAATGTGAAACCAGGTTTGAGACAAGTTTCAATGAGAGAATAGTGCAGAGTTCCTATAGCAACAAGATCATAATAGGAACTTGAAGCTCAGCATTTTTTCTTGACTCCTAACAGCTTTATTAGAGTAAGCAGGCTCTACAATCTGTTTTTCATGAGTTCTCTAGGTGATTTTTATTGATATTCATATTTGTTAACAATGTCAATTGTTATGACCATGAGGTCATAAAGAGTTTCAGTTTTGTGTTGATCAATACAAATCAGGTTTGCTTGCTGATCAATTACAACCAAAGGAATAGAAACTATATTTTATGTCTCTTTTATGCCTACTAGACAAAGAGCTCAAGACGGCATTACCAGCTAACAAGTGTTGATACATTTTCCCTTTTGTATTTAAAGATATTTTTAATTCCTAAAATTACACACATTCGTACACACATACACGTGTGCGAACACACACACACACAGGTACACACAGGCGTGTACACACACACAGGCACACACACAGGCACACACACACACACACACACACACACACACACACACACACACACGTACACACACCACACTAAAACAAAACAAAACGAACTCCCTGCTATCTATGGATTGGATGTTTGCTTTCCTTCTTCACACTTGTTTGTTGATACTTATGTCTTTGATGGATGATATTTGGCAATGAATTGTTTGGGAATCAATCACATGTGAATGTGGGATTGCCCTTCATTTGACTGGGATTGATTGAATCCATTAAATAAGATTAGTCAGTGAATATGATCTTTCTCTTCTACATGATGAAGCTACTTATAATTCAAAAAAATCTACCTACATTCTGATTGAGAAATTTCTGGGTTTTAGAACATATTTCTTGTTTAAGTTACATGTATTATCATACTTGTTACAGAAATCAGCTAAGCCACTAAGCATGTATATCCTGTATCAAGTTGTCATTATTCAACACAGCCAACTGAGAATGTAACTATATACAAGGTAGTATTTTAGTTTTTTTCTAGATTCTTCAGTAAGAACAGTGGTGTGCTCTTTAGTTTTATGTGAACTTGATTCAGGAGAGACTCATTTAAAAAATGATAAAAATGGGCGATAGAAAAACCTGTACGGCATTATCTTAATTAGTGATGATGTGGGAGAGCCTATCTTATTATTTGTGGTTTTATCCCTAGGCTGGGGTCCTAGGTGTCATTGTATAGGAGGCTAATAAAGCCATGAGTGCAGAGCCAACAAGCAGCACTCCTACATGAACTCTGTATCAGCTCCTGCCTCCAGGTTCCTGGTTGTTTGACTACATGTCCTGACTTCCTCCGGTGATGAACAATAATATGGAAAGATAAGCCAAATAACCTATTCTCTCCCAATTCACTTTTACTCCTGTTGTTTTATTACAGCGATAGGAAGCCTAAGGCAGAAATTGGTAGTAGGAGTGGAATAGAAGGCCAGCACAAGTAGAAAAGAATCTTAGCCCTAGAAATAATAACTTCCTAGAGGAAATAAGTAGACACAATAAAGATATGTGGAAGAAGAAAAAGATCACTGCCTTCAACAATAATGAGAACACGATTTTCAAACCTGTGAGAGAGATTTGAACATTGCCTGGAATGAGAACCAATGTGGCAAGTGGGAACATTTTTGGATTATTTGAGCACATGACAGTGGTCAGTGTAGATCACATTTTTCAAGTGGTGATTAATGGGGGGAAAATTTAGGAGGTGGCAAACATCAGAGCAGGAAGGTCTTACAATGATAGATGAGGATGCATGTTTTAAGTATGGTGTGCTCGGAAACTACTGGAATAATTTGAACTTGTTTACAGTGTTACATTCTTGTTTCCATAGGCTGTTAATGCACTAGGATGCAACCAGGTATTAGTAGTACATTAGATTGAACTTGGAGTTCCATTCGAGAGTTTCCATACAGGAGTATGGAAAGGATTCCTTTGAATTAAAGCAGCAGCAAAGCATCATGACTATAGATATGTTTTGAAATGGAAATTCACAGAATCTGTGCTTAAAATCTAAATGGAGAGAAAACAAAGTCTGAACATCTTTTTAAAAATGCGTATTTTTTTAAAATTTGGTACTTGGAAGGATGCAAATCAGAAATAAGTTACAGCAAATATTTTTCGAATGGATTTTACCAAGAATATGCACAGATATTTTCTCCCCTCTTAAGCCTCAAAATGTCCATTCTGGTGGCAAATGAAAGAACATTGTCTCTTAGCCTTCTCTGTATTTGTCTTAATGCCAGTTGACTGTTTTCACTATGTTCACTGTATTTACAAATTGTGGTTTCTATGCCATTTTCAACGGCCTTTGTATTTACCCAGGAGGATGAGTCCCTAATAGATTTGCTTTCATTTATATATTTAGCAAACATTAGTCTAGCCCTAGGCAAGGCAAAACACTGTGAGAAATTGCTAACAAGACAGACATGATGATGCTAATATGGAGCATGCATGAGACAAGATAACTTGATTGCAGAGGATCTTTTACATTAAATTGACAACCTATTTTACCTCTCTAAGTTTCTTGTTCTGCCTGAATGAAAACTTTAACAAGACAATCTCCTTTATTTACCTGCTGTTACCTGTAGTTTGAGCATGGTTGTAGACAGTACTATTTTTGCAAAATAACAAGCAGTAATCAACTCTTGTGAAGCCATTAAATCAAAGTGGGTCATGGAGATTTGGTTCGGTTGGTAAAGAACATTCAGCACAATCAGGAGGACTGAAGTTTACACACACACACACACACACACACACACACACACACACACACACACACACACACACACACACACACCACATTTGAAACCATAGAAATAGTAGAAGAGCACAGCAGAGTAGAGGTCTGAAATTTACTGGCCAACCAGCCCAGCCAATCAAATTCAGTGAGACCGTAAAAGACTGTGTCTAAATAAATAAGATGGGAAAAAGTTGAAAGAGACACTTCATGTTGACCACTGCCTTCATGTTCACACACACACACACACACACACACACACACACACACACACACAGAGAGAGAGAGAGAGAGAGAGAGAGAGAGAGAGAGAGAGAGAGAGAGAGAGAGAGAGAGATTAGGTAACTTAGTCTTGTCAACAACAACATAGGCACATTCACTTCTTTTGACAAAGTCATAGGAAGTAGAAGTTTCTGGTTATGTCAGGTGATGCAGTCTTGCGTGGCGTTTTTCTGGGACAAGACCCACGGGAAGACAAATGATGCTTGAAGAGAGTATAAATAGGACTAATCAGACAGTGACAGTGTGCTTGCATGCTAGCCTTGCAACACTTTGTTGGTCTCACATCTTTGTTGATCTTCACTTCATTGAGAGAGGGGTGGCAGTAATCTCCTGGCACCCCAGATGGTTTTGGTCATTCCCAATTTGGTAGAGGCCTAGCTGTTCCTGCTGGATTGTGTCACCCCTGCTGGATAGTATTTGGTATACCGACATTACTGGAGTGGATTGCTGGTATTGTGACAAAAGGAGATTGGAATTGTCTCAAAGAACTACTTCTAAACAGGTATACATTTCCTTGTCTTATTTCTTCTCTACCTTTGGTGGGCAAGAAGGGGAGGGATGTCAAAGCATTTGAAAACCTTACTAAAATATGTTGTGAAACATCTAAGCCTATAGTCATGTGACAAAGACAAGCATACCTGTGTCTTCTATGGATAAAATGATTGATAGTTAATAGGAGAGTTGATATTAGAAAGCTTTTTGTCTTTTCCTTTCTTCCTTCTCCTCCTTCTCCTTCTCCTCTTCTTCCTCCTCTTCCTCACACCTCCTCTTCATCCTCTCCCCCCCATCTCCTTTCCCCTTAGTATCCAAATAGAATATAAGTTTCACTTAGGAAGCAAATCATCTTTAGGCATTGACATGTTGCAAACATGATTTATTCTAAGTAACAATGTGGTGTACCTGATGGTTTGACAGTATTAAACAAACTATCTCCATGAAAAGCAGAAGACTTTGCCTCCATATTTAAATTTTCTTTGTGGATGAAAATGTACTGGTTTTTCAAAGACACCACTAAATGACTATTATGAAGAACTGTTAGTTTCCATAGCCACAAAGTCTCTTATTCCCCTCTGGCACTTGAGGCTTTAATTTCAGTTTTCTTACCATAAAGTGGGTCATGAAAGAAATTGATGAATTAGGTGCAATTTATGCATCACTGAGAGCTTTCTTTTCATTAGTTCAGAGGCCATTTTCGATGCCAAAAGATAGCGTAAACATTACATTTTGAAACTTTCTTTAGGGAAAAAAATTATATGCCTAAGGGCTATACTTATAAAGGACTGATAAGTTCCTGGAATTTTATTATAAAATATTTTTCTTTCTATTTATTTCTTCCTCATATCCATCAATAACAAAAATAAAACAAAACTAACACAAATAAATCTTTCAGAAAAAGACACTTTTGGAAGCATGAACTCGCCAATTCTAGTGGGAAATGCATCACTTTATGGCACTGCAGGCTACCTCAGGAAAATAATTTTACCAGTGTCAATTTAACAGTATGTTTTGGCTTCTGCCTGGGCAGTAAGTGCACATGGGATGCCAGTCTGTCCTTCAAACACTGTGGTGACATGACTAACATGGGCAGACTATGATGATTTTCACAATGGGATGCCAAATGAAGCATATGTTTATGAGTGAATGTGTTCCAGAGAACTCAGGCACTCTAAAGAATCCAGTGTGAAAAGAAAGGAAAACTTTATCCAAAAAATTATACGAAAGAATGCCTAGTTGAATCCTTTAAATAGACAAATGAAAAAGCTCATCTTTAGTATCCCGGAAGATCGTTTATTTGGTTTATAAAAATTGGGTACATATTGTACCATGCATATAATTTCTAATTTTGAAAAGGTTGATGCCATATTATTTTAATACGATCCATAGATGCACTCATGCATGTGTACCTGTATACATATGTACATGTTCATGTACATGTACATGCATATGTATATGTATATGTTATGTATATGGAGGTATCTACATTGTTACTGCAAAAATTTCAGACATGAAGGTAAACGTCAACAGCTATTAGGATATTGAAAATCCCCAGATAGAGAAGGAAAGTTGGGTTTACTGTGAAAACTAAAACAAGAGTTTATTTTCATATTTTGCTTTAGAAATGAAACTTCTCTCTTGTTTCCTAAATTCAATTCTAAAAGACAATCCTGGCTTTCCTCGGGCAGATTCTGCCTATCACAGAGTTATGGTTATTTCAAAGTTATTACTTGAGAGAAGAACAGATGCCAGAGACAACAAAACTTAGCTTCCGACTATCCCAACTTTCTTCACAGATCAAGTGAATGTAAAAATTAAAGTTTTGGATGGCATTCAGTTGTGCTCTTCACATTTGAAGAGATTTGAATATCCTGCCAAGCAAACAAATTGTATTTGAACTGTAGCACTTTACTAAGCCACCTCTGATGGAGAGCCCTCCTGGACTCATCCTGGGCACACCTCTTCTTTCTTAGAGTAACCTTTACCTAGCTGATGACTCCCTCTTTGGTTGGCCAGTTTTCTATTGTCTCATTCACTTTGTTCACAAGTTTGTGTTTTGGTGTTCAAGGATTCAATATTCAAATCTACTGTGTTTTGTATTTAAACAGATCATAGTCTTCACCTACAGCCCCCTAAGGATTGTCTACCTCCTGCAGGTATTTCTTTGCTATTATCAGCCCAAAATTGAGACAAAAAGAGCCTTTACATATTTAAATAACATAATCGAAACTATTACATTGGAGTTACAGATGCTTCTCTTAGACTCATTCTATCCTGTATATTTAATATTTTAATAAGGTTAGATGTACCTGAGGATCCAGGTACTCTTGGGCATATACACAAAAGATGCCCCACCATGCCACAAGGGCATGTGTTCCATTATGTTCATAGTGTCCTTGTTTGTGATAACCAGAATCTGGAAACAACCCAGATGTCCTGCAACAGAAGAATGGATTTAAAAAATGTGTTTCATTTATAAAATGGAGTACTACTCACCTATTAAGAATGAGGATATCTTGAACTGTGCAGGCAAATGGATAGAACTAGAAAATATTGTCCTGTGTGAGGTAACTCAGACCCAAAAAGACATGCATGGTATGTTCTCACTAGTAAGTGAATATTAACCAAAAATAGTATAGAATACCAAGGATACAATCCACAGAACTCAGAAAGGTTAACAAGTCAAAGGGCCCAAGTGAAGACACCTCAATTCCACTTGGAAGGGAGCAGAAAGCAACACAGGAGGGAGAAGGAAAGGGGTTTTGGGTGGAATAGGGGACAGGGAGGGGAAGAGGGGAATATGATCAGTTATTGGGAGCAGTGAAATATGGGCCAGCAGAAAGAATGGAAACAGGCAACCTCTGAAGGGAGGAAGTGGGAGACCTTCCAGAATGTATCAGAGACCTAGGAGGTAAGAGATTCCCCAAACTCAAGAGAGGGATCTTAGATGGAAAGCCCTATGGTCGGGAGAGGGAACTTGTAGAGCCTAGCCCCAGCAGAAAGACAGGGCATCAAGTGAGGGATGGGTTTGCCATACCACAGTCAAATACTCTGACCCATAACTGTTCCTGTCTGAAAGAACTGTAGGGGAAAAAATGGGGGGAAAAAGCCTGAGGAAAAGGAGGTCAAGCAATAGGATCAAATTGGGATCTAGTTCGAGGAGAGGCCCCAAGGCTTGACACTATTTCTGAGTGCTCACAAAAAGAGGTCTATCATGACTGCCCTCCGAAAGACCTAACAAGCTTCTGAAAGAGTCAGACACAGATATACAAACCCAACCAATGAACGGAAGCTGGTGAACCCTGTGGTTGAATTAGGGAAAAGCTGGAAGAAGCTGAGGAGGGGTGTGACCCTGTAGAAAGACCAGCAGCAACATATACCATCTGATATGAGACCCCCAAAACATATACAGCCAAGGATTGCTGGAGCTAGGTTCAGTCAGAGAAGATGAATCTAATCCTAAAGAGACTGGAAGCCCTGAGGAATGGGGAAGTTGGGGGAACTTTGGGGGTTGGGATGTGGAACCCATGGAGACAGAGGAGGAGGTGTGGGATGTGAAACAGTCAAAGAGTGGGACTGGGATGGGAAGAAAAATTGGATTGTAAAAAAATTAAATCAAATTAAATTAAATTAAAAGGAAAAAAACAATATATCCAAAAAAAGAAACATATCCATCTGTATGCATGCGTAGCCAAGTCTGAGAAGATACCTCTTGTGGTAGTGTGGACAAGAACAATAAGAAAACTTACATTTCAACCCACAAATATTCCAGAGAATACATGACACTAAATATAGTACTTGTAAGGACAAGTACGTGTAAGGTTGGGTCAATAGTTTTCACGTTATCATTCTTTAAACTTTAGGAAACAAAAAGAATTTTCAGTTTTGTTGCCTTTTTAAGACATTAGCAGAGTTTCCTCAGAACAAATTTGAAATAAAGGCTTCATCTAAAGTGTGCCAGCTTCTTAAGGCAAGGTGAGTGATGGGGAACATGAGAACTTCCTCTTCTGCCCACGCAGTCCTCAGGCATCCTGAAAGGCAGCAGGGAAAAACTTGTTCATACCACTGAGGGTTCTCAGAGCTCCACCAACAACAGAGATTCTGAAAGGTATTGTTTGCGATTTCAAAATGTATTCGCACAGTGCTCACTTTTTGGTGGGGGTGGGCGGGTGCTGGTTTAACATCACCACTTAAAGATTCATGCTTCAGAACTCAAAAGTGAGAAAGAGGGTGCAAGAGAGGGAGACAGAAAGGCAGGGAAAGACTTTCAAAGAAAAGCAGATTTGGGTACCAGCATTCATTTGAATATTGCAGAGAAGTTTAAAAGTAGCACACCTTTGTTTTGATCCCATGTTGAATTCTTTTGAACGTAAAGAGCCATTGGGGAAGATTGTCAACTTTGAATCCCTCTTTGCCTCTGAGCGTCTCAGTGACAGATGAGCAGTGAAAGCAGAGAGGAAGGACTAGGACCTCATGTGAAGTATTCGGCTGGTTTGATTCTGCAGTCACATGGTCATAGTTCTCATTCCCACTGTTCCTCCTGATGTCGTCTTCCAGGAGATCAGCATTGACCATGAAAGAGGGAACAACTAAACATGTCATCTTAACTTCTTTTTATCTGAAAGGAAAACTGCAGCTTTCTTACTAAGATTCTTCAACCATTAGCAAGACTCCTAAGTTTGCAAGGTTTTTTTTTGTTTATTGTTATTTTTTCTTAGTATAAAATTTTTCATAATAATTCTACAAAAGTTCAGATTACTCTTGGGCCAAAAGTTATATCCAAATTCAATCATTTTTTTGGTATGGAAAATGTTCTGGCTCTGCATTGAATGGTTAACTACCTTTTCTAATGGATATTTTATTTCTTAACATTTCAAATATTATTCCCTTTCCTGGTTTCCCCTCCAAAAACCCTCTATCCCAACACCTCCCCTTGCTTCTACTTGGGTGCTCCACCACCCAACTACCCACTCCCTCCTCACTGTCCTGGCATTCCTACCTGGGGCATTCAACCTTCAAAGGACCAAGGGCCTTTCCTCCTATTGAAGACAAAGAATGTCATCCTCTGCTACATGTGCAGCTGAAGCCATGGGTCCCACCATGTATACACTTTGGTTGGTGGTTTAGTCCCTAGGAACTCTGGGGGATCTGTTGGGTTATGTTGTTGTTCTTCCTATGGGGTTGCAAACCCCTACAGCTCCTTCAGGCCTTTCTTCTACTCTTCCATTGTTGTCCCTATGCTCAGTCAAATGGTTGTCTGTGAGTCTCCATCTCTGTATTTGTTAGGCTCTGGCAGAGCCTCTCAGTAGACAGCTATATCATGCTCCTGCCAGTCAGCGCTTTTTGGCATCTGCAACAGTGTCTGGGTTTGGTGTCTGTATATAGGATGTATCATCAGGTAGGGCAGTCTCTGGATTGCCATTCCTTCAGTCTCTGCTCCACACTTTGTCCCAGTATTTTGTTTAGATAGGAGCAATTCTGGGTTAAAAATTTGGAGATGATTGGGTGGTCCCATCACCCAACTAGGGACCCTGCCCAACCTCTGGATATGAACTCTACAGGTTCTCCTTCCCGTTTTTGGGCATCTCAGCTAATCTCATCCCTGTTGGGTCCTGGGGTCCCCTTGCTTTCCTGGCATCTGGCACTTGCTGGTGGCTACCACAAATTCCCCATCCTCCATTGCTACACACCTCTGCTCAAATTCCTGACCCTCTGCATATCACCCCTCTTCTTCCATACCTGATCCTACTAATCCCTATCCTCTTCCTCCTCCTTCCCTCCTCCTCCTCCTCCTCCTCCTCCTCCTCCTCCTCCTCCTCCTCCTCCTCTCAAGTCCCTCCTACCCTCTACCTCCTGTATTTTGTCCTGCCTTCTAAGCAGAAATGAAGCATCCTCATTTTGGTCTCCCTTCTTATTGAGCTTCATATGGTCTATGAATTTTATCTTGGGTATTCTGAGCTTTTGAGTGAGTGAATATCATGTGTATTCTTTTGTGGCTGGGTTACCTCACTCCAAATGGTATTTTCTAGTTCCATCTATTTGCCTAGGAATTTCATGAAGTCACTGCTTCTAATAGCTAAGTAGTATTCCATTATGTAAAAATATGATGTTTTCTGTATCCATTCCTCTGTTGAGGGACATCTGGGGTCTTTTCCATCTTCTGGCTATTATAAATAAGGCTGCTATGAACATAGTGGAGCATGTGTTCTTGTTATATAAATGGAGGAAAACTTGAAGCAATCTCACTAAAATCATGGACTAAATGAGGCTGTCCACTCTTTCCCTACCTATTCAATATAGTACTCAAAATCCTACCCAAAGCAATTAGACAACAAAAGGAGGTCAAAAGGATACAGATTTAAAAAGAAGTCAATATATCACTATTTTCAGATGACATGATAGTATAATTAAATGACCCTAAAAATTCCACCAGAGAACTCCTAAACCTGATAAACAACTTCAGCAAAATGGCCTGATATAAAACAAACTCAAACAAATCAGTAACCTTCCTCTACTCAAAGGATGAACAGACTAAGAATAACATCTTTCACAAAAGTCAGAAATAATAGAAAATATTTTGGTGTGAATCCAACCAAGCAAGTGAAAGATCTGTATGACAAGAACTTCAAGTCTCTGAAGAAAGAAATCGAAGAAGATCTCAGAAGATAGAAAGATTACCTATGCTCATGGATTGGCAGGATTGCTATAGTAAAAGTAGCCAATACAATACCCATCAAAATTCTAACTCAATTCTTCATAGAGCTATAAAGAACAATTTGCAAATTCATTTGGAATAACAAAAAACCCAGGAGAGTGAAAACTCTTCTCAACAATAAAAGAACTTCTGAGGCCATCACATTCCCTGACCTCAAGCTGTATAACAGAGCAATTGTGATTAAAAAAAAAATGCATGTACAGAGACAGTAAGGTAGGCCTATGGAGTAGAATTGAAGACTCAGAAATGAACCCACACATCTATGGTCACTTGATCTTTGAGAAAGGAGCTAAATTCATACAGTAGAAAAAAGACAGCATTTTCAACAAATGGTACTAGTTCAACTAAAGGTCAGCATGTAGAAGAATGCAAATCGAGCCATTCTTATTGCCTTGTACAAAGCTCAAGTCCAAGTGGATCAAGGATGTCCACATCAAACCAGATACACTGAAACTAATAGAAGAGATTGTTGAACTTTAAACCATAATTATAGATCACAAATGTTCTCTCCATATGGGAACATTAAGTAAAAGTAGATTCATGTTAGTATGGCAATTTTTAACCCGTAAATATACTTAATTCTTCAGCCCTAGAGCCCTTCCATATTTGAAATGCTACAATGTTTAGTGTTTCTTTATTCTTCATTAATCAATTTATTTATTTTCTTTATATCCAGGTTGTAGTCCCACTCATCAGGGTCCCACTCTATCCAATCCTATCTATTATATCCTTTCTTCCTCAGAGAAAGGGAAGATTCCCTTGTGTACCTCTCTGCCTTGGGACATCAAGTCACAGCAGGACTTAGTGCATCCTCTCCCACTGAGGCCTGACCATGTAGTCCAATGAGGAGAAGGGATCCAATGGTGGACAACTGAATCAGAGAGAGCCCTGGTCCAATTGTTATGGGACAAAGCTGCATATCTACTATAAATGAGTAGGGAGCCTAAGTCCAGCCCCCAAATCCTCTTTTGTTGGTGGTTCAGTCTCTGTGGGCCCCCATGGACCCAGGTTAATTGGCTCTGTAGATCTTCTTGATGTTTGTTAATCCCTATGGCTTGTTCAATCCTCTCCTAAACTCTTCCATATGACATCCCAAGCTCTACCTGCTGTTTGGCTGTGGTTCTCTGTATCTGTCCCCATAATATTCTGGATAAAGCATCTAGGGAGACAGTTAGGCTATGGTTCTGTCTTCCAGCATAGAAGAGGGTCATTAATAGTGCCAGGGGTTGGGCCTCTCCCATCGAATGGGTCTCAAGTTGAGCGAGTCGTTGGTTGAACATTTCATCAAACTCTGCTCCATTTTTATTCATGTGTGTCTTGTAAGCAAGACAAATTTTGCATTGAAGTTTTTGTGTATATGTAGATATACCCCTCCCTCCACTGGAACTCTTGCCTGACTACAGGTTGTGGTCACTTAAATCTCCATATTGGGTGACATATACACAGTGAAAAAGATTCATACCATGGCTAAAATTATTGAAAAAGATCATTTACAAATTAATATTTCTGATTATAGAAAAGAAAGTCAACATCTAGGTAATAAGTCCTGATATAGGTGTAGGGAAGGATTTATTTAAGTTCTGTATCAAATCTAAACTTCATAAGTTTATCAGTCTTTGAGAAAAGGAACAGGGATTCAAAAATGTTATCTATTATTATGGGAAACATTAAAATAATTAGAAAAATGGCTTATAAGACAGCAATCAATCTATATTATTTATTTTTGTGTTTCACTTATTTAATGTTAAGTTGAAAGCTTGAGAAGCAAAAGTATAAATGTCAGGACACACTGGATAATCTATCCATTACCTTTCCTCAGATTCCATGAATAACAAACCATGAAGTAAAGAAATTGACAAAAAAAAAGTCTCAGTGAAAATTTAATGTCTGTTCAAATTAAATAAATTTAAATATGTGAGTTCAATAGAGGTTTGAACATAATTCAGGAACATAACAATTATAAAATATTACAAGAATTGAAAAATAAACTCAAGTTCACAAAAGCATGTAAGCATATCATTTCTCATTTTTAATATGTAATCATTACTAGACAATTTCTCAATGAAATTTTCCTTGATATGACAATATGTATAAACTGGCACTACCACAGATTTTTTAATAGCCATTCAAAATGAATGCAGAATGATAAGACTCAAAAGCGCAAACTTTATGTGCTATAAAAATGTGAAAGATTTTATAATTCATTTTATCTTACAGCATCTGAGTCCTTGACCCCAAACCAAATGTATGAAGTATGTGTGTAATTTTAAAACAAAATATATCTTTCAGATATGTATCAAACTTCACTTGTTATTTGAATAGTGTTACCTTGGAAACTGCTTTGTCTCTTATTTTCTGAGACTAGACTCATATGTCCTAAATTGTCTCATTCTTTTCTTTAAGGGTCATAAACTCTAAATAACAACTTGGGAAATAGGTGCAATAATGGGAGTCAACTGGAATATCTGATCCAGGCTAAACTTTGGTATCAGGTACTTCTAAGCCATTGCTGTTTTTCTCAACCCTTCTGTCTTAACTTCCCCTACACATCATGTGAATAGAGACAGTTACAGATTATACCATGTTTCAAATACCTCCATCTACTTAGAAAACCTTGGGGAAAATAGTTCTCAGTTCTTTTTTTTTTCTCCTTTTTTTCTTTATTAACTTGAGTATTTCTTATTTACATTTCGAATGTTATTCCCTTTCCCGGTTTCCGGGCCAACATCGCCCTAACCCCTCCCCCTCCCCTTCGATATGGGTGTTCCCCTCCCCATTCTCCTCCCGTTACTGCCCTCCCCCCCAACAATCATGTTCACTGGGGGTTCAGTCTTGGCAGGACCAAGTGCTTCCCCTTCCACTTGTGCTCTTACGAGGCTATACATTGCTACCTATGAGGTTAGAGTCCAGGGTCAGTCCATGTATAGTCTTTGGGTAGTGGCTTAGTCCCTGGAAACTCTGGTTGCTTGGCATTGTTGTTCATATGGGGTCTCAAGCCCCTTCAAGCTCTTTCAGTCCTTTCTCTGATTCCTTCGACGGGGGTCCTGTTCTCAGTTCAGTGGTTTGCTGCTGGCATTCGCCTATGTATTTGCTGTATTCTGGCTGTGTCTCTCAGGAGAGATCACATCCGCTCCTGTCGGCATGCACTTTCTTTTGCTTCATCCATCTTGTCTAATTGTGGCTGTATATGTATGGGGCCACATGGGGCAGGTTTGAATGGATGTTCCTTTGCCTCTGTTTTAATTTTTGCCTCCAAAAGAAAGGAGAAATATTCTGTACCAGTAATTTCAATGTACACCTGAAAGAAAAACAAAGAGACAAATAACAGCAACAATAACAAAATAACACAACATAAAAGAAAGCACAACAAAGAGGAGTAGAAGGCAAGGAATAATTAAAAAAATCAAGGCTGAAATCAATCAGTTAGAAATAAGGAAAACAATACAAAGAATCAATGAAACCAAGAGCTGGTTCTTTAAGAAAATCAACAATATAGACATACCCTTAGCCAAACTAACAACAAAACAAACAAACAAAAAAAAAAAACAGAGAGAAAGTATCCAAATAAATAAGTAAATCAGAAACAAAAGGAAGACATGTTGCGTGTAATAATTAAAAATCAATGGCTGCTATCGCCAGCTACTCTCAGGCCGTGGAGGTCTCCCCACCCCTATGGCTATCCCCATGGGTCTGCCCTTTTGGGTTCACTTGTCTAAAAACCACTCCTATCTTCTGAAACTTCTGCCCTCTGTGGCTAGCAGTCCCAAATCACAAGAACCCACAATAGAATAATCAAAACTCCACTGGCTTGTAAATTATCAGTCAGATTTATAACAGTAAATTCTCAACCCACAAAACTCCCATACAATGAACTCAGAGCCAAATGATATTGATACAAGCTGCCCACGTAGAATGGACAAATTATTCTATATTATTTTATATTGTTCATCTATGATATTCATAGCTATCTGTGGCTATTTCAAGCCATGCAGATCCGGATCGTCCTATTCCTCCATCTTTCTCTGTCCTTGTCTTCTCACTGTCTCTTGTTCCCTCTCTCCCTCTCTCTCTCCCCCTCTCTCTCCCCCCCTTCTCTTCCTCTCTCTCTCTCTCCGAAACTCTTAGCCCCACCTTCCTTTTCCATTGCCCAATCACAGACTCTAAGCTTATATTTCACCTGCATATAGACAGCAATCTACAGAGATATAACCATAGACACAAAGAATATTCAAATAATTGTTCGTTCTTACTTGCTCCACAAAATTCGACTTGAATTAGCCAAGATACAATATACAGACCACATGAAGCTCAAGCAAAAGGACAACCGAAATGCGGACTCTTCAGTCCTTCTTAGAAGGGAGAACAAAAATATTCATAAGAGGAGGTGCAGACAAAGTTTGGAGCAGAGACTCAAGGAAAGGTCATCCAGAGACTGCCCCACCTGGGGACCCAGCCCATATAACATACAGCTACCAAACCCAGACAATATTGCTTATGCCAAAAAGTGAATGATGACAGGAGCCTAATATAGCTATCTCCTAAGAGGCTTTGCTCAGAGCATGACAAATATAGAGGCAGACGCTCACAGCCAACCATTGAACTGAGAATGGGGTCCTCCTTGGAGGAGTTAGAGAAAGGATTGAAGGAGCTGAAGGGGTTTGCAACCCCATAAAAACAATATCAGCCAACCAGGGCTCCCAGGGAATAAACCACCATCCAAAGAGTACACATGGACAGACTAATGACTCCAGCTGCATATGTAGCAGAGGGTGGCTTTGTTGGACACCAATGGGAGGGGAGCCCTTGATCCTGTCAAGGCTGGATCCCCCAGTGTAGGGGAATGTCAGGGCAGGGAGGCAGGAAGAGGTAGGTGGATGAGTGGGTATAGAAACACCCTCACAGGTGGGGAAAAGAGGCTGGGGAGGGGGTTTGTGGACAAGAAACAAGGAAAGGGGATAACATTTGAAATGTAAATAAAATGATCCAATACAAAAGACAATCTTAAGAAAATAAACACTTTTTCAGACAGATACCAGTTACCAAGGTAAATCAAGATCAGATAATTATTTAAACACCTCTATAACTCCTATAGAAATACAAGCAATCATCAGAAGATTCCTAACTCAAATAAATAAATAAATAAATAAATAAATAAATAAATATTATTTAAAAATTTAAAAGGCCTAGGAGATTTTAAAGCAGAATTATACCAGACTTTCAAAGAAGAGCTACTACTACTGGTAGTCCTAAACTATTCTACAAAATGAAAACAGAAGAAACACTGCCAATCTCATCTTATGAAGCCTGATTCACCTTGATACCAAAACCACAAGACTCAAGAAAGAGAACTTCAGACTAGCAAACATTCCATTACAAACATTGATGCAAAGATAGTCAATAAACTCCCCCACCCCACGCAAAGTAATCCAGGAACACATCAAAATTACCATCCACCATCATCAAATTAGGTTCATCACAGAAATGCAGTGTTGGTTCAATATATAAAAATTCATCAATATAATACACCATATAAACATATTGAAAGAAAAAAATCACATGATCATCTCATTAGATGCCAAAATAGCCTTTGACAAATCCAACAATCCATCATGTTAAAAGCATTAGAGCAATCAGGGATGCAAGCACATAACTAAACATAATCAAAGCAATATACACCAAGGCAATACCCAACATCAAACTAAATGGAGAGAAATTTAAAGCAAGTCCAATAAAATCAGGGACAAGACAAAGCTGACTACTTTCTCCATCTATTCAATATAGTACTCAAAGTTCTACCCAGAAGAATAAGACGACTAAAGGCAATCAGGGGATACAAAATTGTAAAGGAAGAAGTCAAAATATTGGTTTTGAAGATGATATGATACCATACATAAGTGACACCAAAATTTCGATCAGAGGACTTTTACAGATGAAAAAAGACCACTTTGAACAAATTGGCTGGATACAAAATTAACTCAAAGAAACCATCTCTATACAAACTATATACAGGCGGGAAAAAATAGGAAAATAACACCATTTATAATAATGGCAAATAATATAAAATATATTTGTATAACTCCACCAAAGCAAGTAAAAGATTTGTATAACAAGAGCTTCTGATGAAAATAACTGAAGAAGATATCAGAAGATGGAAAGATTTCCCATGCTTATAGATATGTAGGTTTAACAGTGAAAATGGCAATCTTACCTAAAAAACCTACAGAGTCGATCCCCATCAAAATTCTAATACAATTTTGTATAGTCTTTGAAAGAGCAATTCTGAACTTCATATAGAAAAACAAACAAAAAAAAATTAGGCTAGCCAAAACAATCCTTAATAATAAAGGAACTTCTAGAAAAATCACCAGCCCTGACCTCATGATGCACTGCAGAAAAACAATGATAGAGGAATGCCAGGGTGGGGAGGCAGGAGTGGGTCAGGGGGTGGGGGGCACCCTCATAGAAGCAGGATGAGTGAGGATGAGATAGGGGCTTTCCAGAGAGGGAACCAGGAAAGCGGATAACATTTGAAATGTAATTAAATAAAATATCCAATAGAAAATAATTTAAAAATGCATGGTATTGTTAGAGAGATAGACACATTGATCAACAGAATCTATTTGAAGACCCTGATATAAACCCACATGGACAATTTTGTTTTGAGAAAGAAGCCATATCCATTCAATGGAGAAAAAGCATATTCAACAAATGGTGCTGGTCTAACTGGATGCCTATCTACATGAAGAAGAATGAAAATAGATTTATATTTATCATTCTGCACAAAACTCAAGCCCAAGTAGATCAAGGACATCAACATAAAACAATTACATTAAATCTCATAGAAGAGGAAGTGGGAAATAGCCTGGAATGCATTGAGAAGAGACAACTCTGAACAGAATACCAATAGCTCAGACTCTAAGATCAGCAATTGATAAATAGGATCTTGTGAAACTGAAAATATTCTATAAGGCAAAGGACACTCTTAATAGAACAGAATGGCAGTCTACATATTGGGAAAGGATCTTCACCAACCCTACATCAGACAGAGAGCTAATATCCAAATTTTATAAAGAGCTGTAGAAGTGAAGTGGAAATGTCTTATTTCTTCGGAGACTCTTCTATCATGTGATGGTTTTCTGGAATCTACTTTATGAGAGGATGTTTGCTGAAGGAGACACATGGGAGAAGGTTTTGCTAAGAACAGATCATGGATTTTCTCTGGAAACAGCCTGGACAAAGAGCATGTGATGCTTTGCTGGAGCAGATGCCTGAGAGAACACAGGATATTTGGAAAAAATAAATATAACCCAAAAGACAGTAGACAATAATGGGTAATAATGATATGCCTTAACATTCTTTTCTGGTCATCATTGGTCATTGATTTCATAGAGAGTAAAACACCCAAAAATGTCTGTTGGTGTTCCAGACACTTCTAACTGCTTCAGTTGGTTCAGTCAATTATCAGAGCCTCAAAATTACTTCTGAATCAACCTGTTATTCAGCAATAAACATTCGTAAATGGTATTTGTGAGTAGATTGAGGCGCTGCTGCTCTACTGAATCCTATGAACTGAATTGCTGATGTCCTGACAACAAAATTGGATTTCCCCCAATGACATGTTTATAAACATGTCTGTATCCTCCTTTACTCTATTAACTTTTCCTTTCCATTACCTTGAGTGGGCGGTAGCCTAGAAAAGGAGGGAATTAAAGCATTTAAGGACCCTTATTAAAAGTAGGTTTTGAAATATTTAAGCCTACCAAGAAGTTAGACACAAACAACCCAAATAACCCAATTGAAAAATGAGATGCAGAGCTAAACAGAGAATTCTCAACAGGGGAAACTCAAGTGGCTGAGACAAACATTAAAAATGTTCAAAGTTGTTTACCATCAGGGAAATGCAAATCAAAACCATTCTGAGGTACCGTCTTAGTCCCTTGGAATATGGAAGATCAAAAACTCAAGGGATAACACATGTTGACAAGGATATGGAACAAGTGGAACAACAATCCTCCTCCATTGTTGGAGGGAAAGGTTGTACAACCACTTTGTAAATCAATTTGGTTTTCTCAGAAAACTTAGAATAGTTCTACCTCAAGACCCAGTTATAGCACTCCTGGGCACATACCTCAAGGATGCTTGATCATTCCATAAGAACACTTGCTCAACTATGTTCATAGCAGCTTCATTTCTGATAACCTGAAATTTGAAACAATCTAGATGTCCCTCAACTGAAGAATGGATAAAGAAAATGTGGTATATACACAGTGGGATACTATCCAGCTATTAGAAACAAAGACATCATGAATTTTGTAGGCAAGTGTGGATGGAACTTGAAAATATTGTGAGTGAGTTAACCCAGTCCCAAAAGGTCATACCTAGTATGTACTCACTCACTTATAAGTGGATATTAGCCATAAAATACAGGATACCCATGCTACAATCCTGAGGCCCTAAGAGCCTAAACAAGAAGAAACACACAAGAAAGGATGCTTAAATATTCTTCCTTCACTTAGACATGAGAATGAGATAGTCCTAAGAGTAGATGGAAGGAGGAAAGTGGGTGGGAGAGGAGATGGTGAAGAGAAAATGGGGTTCAGTATCAGGTCTGGGCATTGAAAGAAGGGATGGTCAGATGAGCATAAAAATGGATGGAAATCTGCAAGTGACAGGGATGAGGAAATTGGGAGGTACATCCAGTACATGACAGAGACATGTACTAGAGGTGCCCAACAATCAATAGGGATGATCTTAGATATGACTCATAACATTGGGGAGATAGAACTTGAAGTAGCTACCTCCTGGGTCCAGGAAGGAACTCCAGTGGAGCCAAAGCAACACCAATGTACCCACAAAACTTTCAACCCAAAATCTGTCCTATCTACAAGAAATGTAGGCACAGGGGATGGAGCAAAGACTGAGTTAATGACCAACCAATAATTGGGCCAACTTGAGGCCCTTCCCATGGGCAAGAACCAATGTCTGACACTGTTAATGATACTCTGTTTTGCTTGCAGACAGGAGCCTAGCATGGAGGACCTCTGAGAAGCTCCATTCAGCAGCTGACTCAAACACATCCGGACACCCACAGCAAAGCTGGATGGAGTTTGGGGACTCTTAGGAAAGAATGGGGAAACATTGAAAGCAATGAAAGGGATAGGAACATAAAGATCAACAGAGTCAACTAACCTGGACCCTTGGGGCTTTCAGAGATTGAACCACCAAGCAAAGAATATACACAGGCCAGACTTAGGCCTCTTTGCACATAAGTAGCAGATGTGCAGTTTGATCTTCACATGTTTCCCAAAAAACTGGAATAGAGGCTATCCCAAAAGCTGTTGCCTATATGTGGGATATGTTGTGGTAGCTGGGCTACATTGTCTGGCCTCAGTGAGAGAGGATATACCTAGATCCAGAGTGAATTGCTGTGCCATGGAGGGATGATATCTGGGGGGGGGTGTCCCACATGATCAGAGAAGAGTGTTTGTGGGGGAAGGTTTGTGGCAAGGGGTGATTTGGAGGGGTCAATGAACAGGGTGTAAAGTGAATTAATAAATAAATAATCAGGCTATTAGTCCTCTGTTGAATGTAGGATTAATGAAGAGTTTTCCCAGTCTCTTTGCTGCCATCTTGTCCTATTGACTGTGTCCTTTGCCTTACAGAAGATTTTCAGTTTCCTGAGGTCCAGTTTATTAAATCTTGACCTTAGTGTTTGAGCCATTGATGCTCTGTTCAATAAATTTTCTCCTGTGCCAATGTATTCAGGCTGTTTAACATGTACTTTTCTTTTAATTCAATGTGTCTAGTTTTATGTTGAAATCTTTGTTGCATTTGGACTTAAATTTTGTGGGAAGCTATAAATATGGATCTATTTTCCTTTTTTTACATGCAGAGATCCACGTGGACCAGCACCACTGAATGAAGATGCTCTCCATGTTCCACTGTATGGTATTGGTTTTTGTCAAAAATCAAGTGTCAGTAGGTGTGTGGATTTATTTCTGAGACTCCAATTTGATTCCATTGCTCAATGTGGCTGTTTCTATATGAATATCATGCAAGTTTTATTACTATTGTTCTGTAGCACAGCACTAGGTCAGGGATGGTGACACCTCCAGAATTTCTTTTACTGCTCAAGACCCTTTAGCTCTCCTGGTTTGTTTGTTTTTTTCCATATAGTTGAGAAATGTTTTCTCAAGATCTGTTAAGGTTTGTCTTGGAATTTTGATGGCAATGGCATTGAATCTGTTAATTTCTTTTGGTACAATGGCCATTTTTTATGTTAATCACCACTAACACTGTGTCCAACAGAAGGCTAATATTCAAAACATATAAAGAATTAGATAGAGGCCTTTATATCCAAAATATACAAAGAACTCAAAAGTTAGACCAAGAGGGAGACAAATAACCTATTAAAAATGGGGTTCAGAGCTAAACAAAGAATTACAGCTGAGGAATGCCAATGGCTGAGAAACACCTAAAAAAATGTTCAACATCTTTAGTCATCAGGGAAATGAAATCAAAACAACCCTGAGATTTCACCTCACACCAGTGAGAATGGCTAAGATCAAAAACTCAGGTGACAGCAAATGCTGGCGAGGATGTGGAGAAAGAGGAACACTCCTCCATTGTTGGTGGGATTGCAGACTGGTACAACCATTCTGGAAATCAGTCTGGAGGTTCCTCAGAAAATTGGACATTAAACTGCCTGAGGATCCAGCTATACCTCTCTTGGGCATATACCCAAAAGATGCCCCAACATATAAAAAAGACACGTGCTCCACTATGTTCATCGCAGCCTTATTTATAATAGCCAGAAGCTGGAAAGAACCCAGATGCCCTTCAACAGAGGAATGGATACAGAAATGTGGTACATCTACACAATGGAATATTACTCAGCTATCAAAAACAACGAAGTTTAGGGAAATTTGTAGGCAAATGGTTGAACTTGGAAAATATCATCCTGAGGAGCTAACCTAATCACAGAAAGACATACATGGTATGCACTCATTGATAAGTGGCTATTAGCCCAAATGCCTGAATTACCCAGATGCCTAGAACAAATGAAACTCAAGACGGATGATCAAAATGTGAATGCTTCACCCTTCTTTAAAAGGGAATAAGAATACCTTGGCAGGGAAGAGAGAGGCAAGATTAAAACAGAGACTGAAGGAACATCCATTCAGAGCCTGCCCCACATGTGGCCCATACATATACAGCCATCCAATTAGACAAGATGGATGAAGCAAAGAAGGGCAGGCAGACAGGAGCCGGATGTAGATCGCTCCTGAGAGACACAGCCAGAATACAGCAAATACAGAGGTGAATGCCAGCAGCAAACCACTGAACTGAGAATAGGACCCCCGTTGAAGGAATCAGAGAAAGAACTGGAAGAGCTTGAAGGGGCTCGAGACCCTATATGTACAACAATGCCAAGCCACCAGAGCTTCCAGGGACTAAGCCACTACCTAAAGACTATACATGGACTGACCCTGGACTCTGACCTCATAGGTAGCAATGAATATCCTAGTAAGAGCACCAGTGGAAGGGGAAGCCCTGGGTCCTGCTAATACTGAACCCCCAGTGAACTAGACTGTTGCGGGGAGGGCGGCAATGGTGGGAGTGTCGGGAGGGGAACACCCATAAGGAATGTTTGCCCGGAAACCGGGAAAGGGAATAACACTCGAAATGTATATAAGAAATATTCAAGTTAATAAAAAAAAAGAATTCAAGAAGTTAGATTATAAAAATATCCCAGCTTAAAAATGAAGTGCAGAACTAAACAGAATTCTCAACAAAAGAATCTTGAATGGCTAAGAAGCACATAAAGAAATGTTTAACATCCTTGCTCATCAGAGAAATGCAAATCAAAATGAGCCTAATTACACATCATACACCACTTAAAGTCTCTGGAGAAAGAAACTGAAGAAGATCTTGGAAGATGGAAATATTTCCCATGCTCAGGGATTGGCAGGATTGCTATAGTAAAACTGGTCATCCAATGCAAAACCATTCTTTATTCTTCATAGAGGTAGAAAGAACAATTTGCAGGTTCATTTGGAATAACAAAAACCCAGGATGTTGAAAATAATTCTCAACAATAAAATAAATTCTGGGGGAATCACCATCCCTAATCTCCAGCTATATTGCAAAGCAATAGTGATAAAAAAAACTGTATGGTATTGGTACAGAGACAGACACGTAGATCAATGTAATAGAATTGAAGACCCAGATATTAACCCATATGCCTATGGTCATTAGATCTTTGATGAAGGAGCTAAAACCATCCAGTAGGAAAAAAGAGCATTTTCAACAAAATGTACTGGTTCAACTGGGGGTCAACATGTAGAAGAATGTAAATCAATCCATTCTCCTTGTGGAAATATCAAATCCAAGTGGATCAAGTACCTCCACATAAACCAATATACACTGAAACTAATAGAAGGGAAAGGGGAGAGGCACAAATCCTCATACTATTAATGATGCTGTGTTGTGCTTGCAAATAAGAGCCTAGCATAGCAAGCCTCTGAAAGGCTCGACCTACCAGCTGACTGAGACAGATGCAGATAAACACGGACAAACATTCGACGGAGATCAGGGACCCTGTGGAAGAGTAGGAGAAGGGATTGAAGGTCCTAAAGGAGATGGCAACACCACAGGAAGAACAACAGTGTCAATTAATCTAGACCCTTACGAACTCCTAGACACTGAGCCTTCAACCAGAGAGCATACACAGGCTGGTCCTAGAACCCCCAGAATACATGTAGCAAAGGGCTGCCATGTCTGGCCTTAGTGTGAGAGGATGTGCCTAATTCTGCAGAGGTTGATGCACCAGGATAAAGTATAGCAGGGCTGGGGTCGGGTGGGGGTGGGGCTGCCCTCTCAGAGGCAAAATGGAGAGGAGATGGGAGAAACTCTGCCTCTGAGAGGGGAGACCAGGAGAGCAACAAGTTTGGGGATATAAATAAATAAATGAATAAATAAAATAGAGTATAAACAGACCATTTTCAGCATCCTTTGCTGTTATCCCTAGAACAATACCACAGAAATTCTGGGAAGCCTTGTTAAAAGGAAGACAATGTCCTATCAAATTAAAATAGAGCACCACCTCTTATAATTTAAATAATTCAATAATTACATCATTATGAAATTAATGGCTGAAAGAAATTACCAATTCTCAGAATAGGCCTAAATACATATGGTTATTTATTGCTACATAAAATTGGCTTTTTAACTCAGTGTAGAAATTGATTTTTTTCTCTAAAAGCCATGAAACACATGGCCTGCTCTTTGGAAGAAAAAAATGTGTGGGGGAGAGAAAAGATATAATTCTGAAATATATATATATATATATATATATATATATATATATATATATATATATTTTAAATAAGTCAGTTGCTTAAATAAAAGAGTCTAGTGAGTATATTCATATATATGGAGGTTTAATAATTTTTGAAGATTTGTAAACTCTGGAAAATGATTCATGAAGGAGAGGAGTAGGGCTATAGAGGCTCACAATTATGATCCAAGGGCAGGAACAGCACTCCACGGCTCCCTTTATATCCTGACAGGATATAGGTAGAAAGCTCTGAAACCTGATGAAAGCAAGATTTGTAATAACATAGAAGGAAACTCACACTGTCCCTTCTGTTCCCAGTGGCTACAGGAAGTCTTTGGGAAGGAGGATAGTAAAAACAAAGAGCTAACTTTAAAGAGACAGAATGAGTTCCCAAGTGATATGATTTCCTCTTTAGTACAAAAAACTTAAATGGCATTTTAAAAATACATTTAAGAAAAAATTGAGATTATATATTCCATTCCCTTTCCTTCCTACCAACCATCTCAGGTATGTCCCCAACCCTTACTCTCTTAAAAATGCATGGCATCTTTTTTCTTTCTTTTATTTGTGTGTGTGCGTGTGCACACACACACACACGCAAACACACACACACACACACACACACACACACACACACACACACACACACCCTAAATGATAAGCAAGCAAACAAACAAATCTGTTCTGCTCTGTCTCCATAATTTTACCTGTATGTATGTCTTCAAATCTGACCCCTTGGCGTTGGGTAAGTAATTGATGGACTTCTCTCCATTGCAGGCTTCTACGCTCTGGTCTCCTTACTTGTTTATAGCTCTGGGACTAGAGTTGAATCCTCGTGAGCTTCCCCACTTCCATGTGAGCATTTCCACTGGGGTTATCTTTGTTCAGGTTATGTTTATCCATCTATACTGGTGAGAATACATGAGTATGACCACCGAAATTTCTAGGAGCCGTAGTCTCAGAGCCAACTCCCTGTTTCTCTGGCTCTGCCCTTAATCCTGCAATGAGAAGTTGCCCTTACTCCTTCCTGAGTCTTAGGTAAAGGACTTGTTGTGATTGTATTAGACAGTCACTTGCAAAGAGATGTTTCTTTGATAACAGGTGAGGACTGCATTTAACTGTAGATATAAGGACAAGTATTTAGAAGCTGGTTTAGTAAATTCATAGTTGTAGTTTTTCCTTCAAGATCCATGACTTCGGTATCCCTTATTTGGCTAGGTTTTTTCAATCCCAAGCATGATTTCTTTCTTGTTGAGGGTTCTCTTTGCCTTAATTCTTTATTTTTGACCAGAGAAGAGCATGTTCACCCATGAGCAAACTCTGCCAGCTGCTACCATCTTCTCCTCACCGGCTTTGTCCTTCAGCCCCTGCAATCTGGCTTTCCTCCCCAGCAATTTTCTACTCCAAAGACCTAATTATTAAAGCCAAAAATATGTTTAAAACAATGCATCAACATTTGCACTATGCCTTATGGTCACATTCTCCACAGCTATTTACAGTACACGAACATGAATCACCCTTCTTCTCCATTCTTAACCACACCCTCTCTGCACCTCTCCCATCAGTGGTGATAAAGCCAAACTTACTAAAAACACTCTTTGAAATGTCAGGAGTTGTGTCCGAAATATTCTGCCAACTTTTACATTTCAGAGGGGCAAGTCAGATTTTACAATGAAGACAATATCCAGAAGGAAACTAAATGTAATTATGATAAAGGGAAGAAAGAGACATTTATGGTTAAACCCTAACCCATGCAATGGATTCTACTCATCTGAATCAGTATAAGAACATTGCCTACGCTGTGAAGGTTTTATCTAATAAGTATTGTAGAATTTTGTCATTTTTTCAGTCTGTTTTAAGAATGTATTAATTTTTAAAATATCACAGAGAGCAGTGAGTTTTGGATGCAAAACTTTCAATTTATACATGCCTGACACCAACATGTCTAATTGTTTTCTTTCTGTGGCTTAAGTAAGCCCCTGTGTGTCAGAAAGAAAAGGCCAAGGTACAAGTCACATAGTTAAAAGTGAAATGCCAACCCACAGCACTTGTGAAAATATGTCCAATCTTTAATAAGACATAATAGAGTTCAATGACGATAGTTTTATGGCATTATTAGGCAGTTCTAATAAATTGCAGAATACCTAATTCATTATGTTAAATAATTCTGTGACTGGAAGAATTACTGTGAACAGTCCAAAGCATGTGGATGTTCTATGCATCTGCCTTATAGATTTCCTTCCAAAACTATAACACCAACTCCTAGAATATGTCTCATTTGAGATATAATGTTGATGACTATGGACTGTGACATAGAAACCAACCAATTCGAGACAGATCCCAGAAATAATCATACAGTGAAGAAGTATGATTATTGATCAAATATAGTTAGGTTCTCTTGCATCATCATCAGTGGCTTCTCTGTACCACAAAGCCACTTCTCCACAGCCACCAAATACAATGGTCAACTACAACTGGCAGCTGAGTTCCTGCCAAGAAATGACTTCAGGAAGGTACCTCAATTAGTACATTGTCAAACTTGCAGTTCATCTCAGTTCCTCTTTTCTGATGACTGTGAATGCGCATGAACATAATTACTCATTCACTGGTTTGAATTTAAAACAATTCTGAAAATCCATTTAAGATCTAGCATGGATTGTGAAAGAGGCAAAACCTTTGTTGAAAACCACATCACACTTAAAGTTCTGCTTGATCTACTCTTCTGCCACCAAGAGCACCCATTCATAACATTGCTATATACCAGTGCTGGCTCAAATTTTTTCCAGAGGAATGCAAGCTAATGGGTCAGAAGAGTAAGCCTGGACCTGATGCTGTAAAGTGAGACACAAACAAGGAATGATCTACAGTCAAATCTTACTAATTGAGAATCCTGGATCATGCAGAATGTTCATATCATAAGAATAGGAATGGGGCTGTGCATGGAGAGTTAGCACGGGAAGGAAAAGCATCACTCTGGCATATGTTCTGGAGACAATAGATGCCTTGTATTCTAAAAATTGGAGTTCTCAATGTGACTTTGGCTCTGGCTAACTATATAATACCAAGCAACCTAGTGGTTGCAGATAATTTTTCTCTCTACGTATGAGAAAATGGTGAGCAACCTGTCACAGGAGGTCACTAAGATTATTGGGTTATTTGATGACACAGGTCCCACAGCCATTTAAAATATAAATAAGCTAAGCAAGTACAACAGCATATTCTCTCTTCCTCCACTAGTACAATGAAGCTATGGGAGAGAATGCTAACAAGGCACCCATTAGTAATATTGGTGCAGAAACTGAAGGGGTAGAACCTGTCACTAAGTAAAAACACAATGACTTATCATAGAAATGTCAGTAAGGGGCTTGGCCCAGTGACAGTCACAATTTTAATAGTTCTTTAATTTTTGAAAATATCCATGCCATGAGAGAGCCCACCCCTAATATTGTGGATGATAGTCTCTTATATGTGCAGATAGGAACCTAGTATAACTGTCTTCTGTGTGACTTTTCCCAGCAGCTGGGAAAACATAGAGAACCACAGCCAAACATTAGGCAGAGCTCAGGAAGTCTTGTGCTTGCGTGAGAGCAGGATAGAAAGAGGCAGAGGGGTCAAGGACACCATAAGAAAATATTCAGAATCAACTAACCTAGGCCCATAGGGACTCATAGAGACTGAACCAAAGAACATGCAGTGGGATATATCCAGGCCCCCTACACATATGTAACTGACGTGCAGCTTGATCTTCATGTGGGACAATTGGATCAGAGGCTGTCTATTACACCATCGACTCCATTTAGACTCTTTTCCCCTACTGAGTCTTCTCAGGGCTCAATAGGAGAACATGTGCCTACACCCACTGCAACTTGATATGCCTGGGCAGATTGATATCCAAAGGATGCCTACACTTCTCTGAGGAGAAAGGGAGGGTGGAGCTGAAGCAAGAGAGGGAGAATGGGAGGAGAGGAGAGAGAGGAAGCTGTGAATGGGATGAAAAAAATTAATTAATAAAAATAAATACAATGACATTTCCCTTCTCTGTTCTTCCACCAAATTATGTCATATACCCCTCCTTGCTGTCTTTCAGACTCACCCTCTTTTGTTAATTGCTGTTATGTTCATTGTATGTGTATGTATGTACATACCTAAGTATATTAATAAGTCCTGCTCAGTATGCATAGGTCACTTGTATGGAATGCATTTTCAGGGCAGAACATTCGAACAACTAATTGGTGTTGTTTTAAGCATTCCTTAGTTGAGTAGCTTTTAATAACCACTTTCTTTTAATTTTATAAAGACCATCCAAATAGTCCTGCAAAGCGTTTCTAATTTCGTCTGTGAGGTCAAGTTATACCAAGTGGGTTAGAGGCAGGGGAAAAAGGCATAGCCTAGGTAATGGGTGATGAGATAAAGGGGAGAGTCTCAAATCCTTATAAGTAGATGTGAAAGGCAGAGCATGAATCAAGACAGAGATTTATTCTATTCCTTGCCCTATTATTGAATAAACACTCAATTTATTAAAAAAATTCAGCAAATGAGACAAATAAAACCTTCCACTATCAGCAATATTCAAAATGAAATATTTAAGGGGAAAAAGGTGGAAACCTCCAAACAAAATCATCTGTATAAATTGGGGATTGAAGATTCTTGAGTTTTCTTCTTGTAGATTTTCTTTATCTTTATTCTGTATCTACAAGTAACTTAAGGTCACTATAACCACCATGAGCTAAAATCTGTGATGCTGTACAAGGTGCTGTTTTTTTCCTACCGAAGTATCTTTGCTCTTAAGTGGTTCTTAGTGTAAAATGCGTGGGGAATCTTACTGACTCTCCTGTAGATAGATACTGACGAGGAGGTTTAACGCTTCAGGTTCTGTACTGGTGCAGCTATTGGGTGCTTTGTTAACATTGTATCTTATGGCTTCATTGTAATAATGCAGCAGAACAGAATTTGTTCTATAATGTTATTGATGATTATGTCTTCAACACCTACAGGACCTACATAATCAAATAACTTAATTTTGACTCCATTTAATACCATTTCATCCCATCCTAATAACATTAAAAACCTTGACATAGCTGGGTCCTAATGTAGTTCAATGTCCAATTTTCTGAGGAACCTCCCGACTGATTTCCAGAGTGGTTGTACCAGTTTGCAATTCCACCAACAATGGAGGAGTGTTCCTCTTTCTCCACTTCCTTGCCAGCATCTGCAGTCACCTGGGTTTTTAACTTAGCCATTCTGACTGGTGTGAGGTGGAATCTCAGGGTTGTTTTGATTTGCATTTCCCTGATGACCAAGGATGTTGAGAATACCCAAAGGATGCTCCAACATACAACAAAGACACATGCTCCTCTATGTTCATAGCAGCCTAATTTATAATACCCAGAGGCTGGAAAGAACCCAGATGCCCTTCAGCACAGGAATGGATTCAAAAGATGTGGTACATCTACACAATGGAGTATACTCAGCTATCAAAAACAATGACTTCATGAAATTCATAGCCAAATGGGATGAACTAGAAAATACCATCCTGAGTGAGGTTACACAGTCACAGAAAAACACTCTGTATGCACTCATTGGTAAGTGGATATTAGCCAAAAAGCTCGAATTACCCAAGATGCAATCCACAGACCACAGGAAGCTCAAGAAGAGGGATGACCAAAATGCAGATGCTCCCATTCCTTCTTAAAAGGGGAAAAATATCCATAGGAGGGGATATGGAAGCAAAGTTTAGAGCAGCGACTCAAGGAATGGCCACTCAGAGCCTGACCCACATGTGGCCCATATATATACAGCCACGAAAACTAGATAAGTTTGATGAAGCTAAAAAATGCATGCTGAAAGGGACCGGATATAGTTCTCTGCTGAGAGACACATCCAGAGCATGTCCAATACAGAGGTCAATGCTAGCAGCAAACCACCGAACTGAGAATGGGGAAATTAGCAGAAGTATTAAAAGAGGTGAAGGAGCTTGCAACCCCATAAAAACAACAATGCCAACCAATCAGAGCTTCCAGGGACTAAACCACTAACTACTGAAAGACTATACATGGACTGACCCAGGGCTCCAACTGCGTATGTAGCAGAGAATTGCCTTGTTGGGACACCAGTGGAAGGGGAAGCCCTTGGTCCTGCCAAGGTTGGACCCCAAGTGCAGCAGAATATGGGGGAGGGCAATAAGGTGGATATATAGGGGGAATACCCGTATGGCAGAGGGGGAGGGGAGGAAATGGGGGCTTTTGGACAGGAAACCTGGAAGGGCAATAACGTTTGAAATGTAAGTAAAGAAATATATCTAATAAAAATTAAAAAAAAAACCCTTGAGATATACTAGGAATTAACTAACTTTCCTACTTCTTCCTACTCTGTTGCCCTCTGAATAAATATCTACATATATTTTTGAAGTGAAAGACAAAGAATAATCCAAATATTTTAATGGTACAATAAAATTTAATCTAATCTTGAGGTTTGCAAGTTTATGGTATTTGCCTGCCTGTTCAATAGAACCATATGGACCTGGATTTATGCTAATGAATTTTAGCTATATGCTAATAAAATAATATAGATACATACATACATATATAAAATATTGACGAATGAGTTTGAAGCTTCTCTTCCTGACTCTTGCACATATGTTTTTTAATTATCACCTTCAGTGGATTGCTTTTCCTTTTAACTTATTAATAGCATTGTCTTACTCACAGTTTCAACATGCTAATATAGCCAGATTTTGACGGAGCCTACACCCTCATCATTCATTGAGGACCACCCATTTCTATGAAATAATTACTTCAGTGGGTGGTTTTCCATATGGCTTACTTCATCCATTTACATACTGATTTGCTGTAATCTATTTTCAAAAGTCAACAAGTTTCTGAGTTCTGTAGAAAACATGCTCAGTTGTGTAACCTCCTCCTCACAATGTTATTGAAAATAACAGTCACTGCAGTTTTACCTTTCCTGTGGACACTTTTATTAAGTACATGACAGACTTTTTAATTCAGTTTATTCAATGTTTAAACAGGTCACCTTTTCATGGGTCAAATTTTTTTTAAGTATGTGAAAAGCAGTCTGTCTCTCTCTGCTGTGTTTCCTTCTTTCCTTCTACTACCTCTACCCTACAAAAACTAATTTATTTCATCTGCATCCTTCTAGAGGTTCTTTATGAATAGCTAAGGAAATATGAGTGCATAGTTGCTTGATTTCTCTTTATTACATAGTTGATGGATGAATGCACACGTTACTTTGCTATTGTCTCCATAAATAGATCACGATTCTTAGTAAAGCTTTCTAAACCTCTCACAGAAGGGTACTCATTGTCTTGTTCACTGAATAGCTTCCTATTGAGTTAATGTCCCATAATTGATTCAATAAGTTCTTTGTTAATATTAATCGATTTTCCCTATCCCTATTTTAACCATAACAAAAAGTGAATAATTTGAAGATAGGTCATTTAATATATATGCAAATCATAAGGGACTTGTTAACCAAAAGACAGATGCCATTTATTTTAGCAGATATTACCGTTTTCTTTCCACCCTGCAGTTTGTGCCATTTTATACTCCAATAAATAGCTTATGAAAGCTTCCTTTGCCAGATTATGATAGCTACTTATGTGTTTTCTGATTTGTTAATTGAAAATACTGTAATTATTAGAATCTGTAATATTGCAAATAGAAATACATTTATTAATTTATCAAATATGTACTGACTACCTACATATACTGGTTTTCAGATACACACACAAGTTGACAGTAAATTTTGATAGTGACCTTCATTATTATTCTCATGGTAATTATTGTGAAGAAGCACAAAATATAGTGGTGTGGGAGAGTAATGAGAGCTTCAGTCTTATTGTCAGAGTGATGTTTTGGGAAAACTTGCAGAGAAAGAAGGTGACTAAACTTTCCAGGGAGATGGGTTTCAGGTAAAAGGCAAACCAGAACAAAATTCTCAAAATCTAGCATTCCTGCATGTATGTCCACGTATCGTATATGCCTGTGGAGTCCAGAAGAGAAGATCATATCTGGGATTA
Organism: Rattus rattus; assembly: GCF_011064425.1. Classification (NCBI taxonomy): domain Eukaryota; kingdom Metazoa; phylum Chordata; class Mammalia; order Rodentia; family Muridae; genus Rattus; species Rattus rattus. The sequence continues at coordinate 11,068,644 of NC_046160.1, read as the reverse complement.
GAATTACAGAGAGTTATAAAATGCTATATGGGTGCTGGGAATTGAACTCAGATTCCCTGGAAGAGCAGCCAGTGCTCTTAACCACTGAGTAATCTTTCCTGTCTCAGTACCTGGCATTTGGGAGGAATAACAAAGAATTCAGTAAAGCTGGGGCTTAACTGAGTGGATTAAGAGCTGTCCAACTTGTTAATGAGTTGATAAGAATCCAGAAAATATGGAAATTAAAGCACGTTGGCTTCTCATGTTTGATAAACGTGAATCCACTGAATGATTGGACCAAAGAAAGGCACAAGCCATCATGCATATGCAATTGTTTCAGTTTGTTTTATGATTGGGTCAAGCAAAGCAAGGGTGGAAGCTAAGGAGGTAAAAGTCACATATAGACATCAGTCCAGGATGACAGTCACATATAGACATCAGTCCAGGATGAAAGTCACATATAGACATCAGTCCAGGATGAAAGTCACATATAGACATCAGTCCAGGATGAAAGTCACATATAGACATCAGTCCAGGATGACAGCAGCTCGGACAAGGGTATAAATGGGGAAGTAGTTTGCTAGACAGAATGTAATAAAAGCCATTTGAATTCATGATATCTTAGCATTTCAAGTCATAATTGACTTAATAACTGATGGGTGCAATCCTTTCTCTAGCTTTCATTTTCACAGTTTGATTCCGTTATTTCTATTTTTTTTCCTATCTGAACATTAGAGCCACCGAATTTACTTACAAAAGAGCAAACAGCAAAATGTTTTACTGAGATTACTGTAGCAGCCATAAAGTAACTTAAAATAGACACCTTTATTTTTAGAACTTTGTACATGGTATTGTTTGGATTTCTCTTTCAGTTCTTTGTGCTTTTACTCACTGGGTTATTAAAACATTTTTTCCAGATTGGTGGTGTTTTCTTTTATTTTTCAATTAAGTATATTTGTGTGCTGTCTACATGTACACCTGCAGGCCAGAAAAAGGCATCAAATCCCAGTATAGGTGGCTGTGACCCACCATGTGGTTGCTGGAAATTGACGTCTGGAAGAGCAGACAGTGCTTTGGATGACCAAGCCACGTCTCCAGCACAGCCCCTCCCCCACACTAGAGAACAGAACATAGTTTAGCTTGAATCATATTAGTCTCTCTAATTTATGCACGAACAAAATATTTGCATATTTTTCCCTAAGCAGTTTGGACAATGTCATAGGCTAGTAACTGATAGTGGAAGAAGAAGTTCTAGGAAAATTATTTCAAGTGAAACCATGCATTTTCACGCTGATATAGTAGAGGTGTTTGCAGAATATTATGTTTCTTGTTGAGATTTAATAAACTTTATGAAGGGTTTCTCGTGTTGTACATTGATTATTTGCATTTTGCCATGGGATGATAGTAAGAAATGACTGGATGATAATGAGTGAGGAAAGACAGCAAAGCAAAACTAAACAGACAGCGTGGACACAGCATTCACCTTTGCACAGGGAGGAGCTCTGGGAGGCAATGAAGTTCTTAAGACCAGTGCTCAGAGCTAATATTGCCCCTGAACTTTCAGTATGATCAAATAGAGAACCAGAAAGGTCATGGACTCACCAGGAATGGAAAACAAACAGGTCTGCTAACTTCCTGCATTATCTCTCCTCACACAGCTCAGTCTCCTCGAGGCAGAACAGTCACACCGAAAGGACTGAGGCTAAGGAGCACTGTGGTAAGTTCTTCATTAAGAGACTGTAAAGGTCAAACAGTGACAGGAAGCATTCTCACATCTTTGAGAATGATTATCTAGGGATCGCATAAAGAGAGAGCACTTTAGCTCCAGCCAAATGGAGAGGATACACCACCCATTCCCTGAATGGCTTCTGTTTAACCAGTGTCTTTCTCTAACCCTTGTTTCTCCTTGTATTCTTCCTTTGTTGCTTGTTATTATCTTCTGTTATTCCTTAGCATAATATCCTTTCTCTGATTTACCTTAAAGAACACTATACTTAAGCTAATCATTTTAATAAATAACCTTAAAGGAGTTACCATGAAATCCCACTGAAGATGCAGATGAATCTTTTTTTCCAGAGCAAAAAAAATACATGTGCACTTAAAAACATTTCCACAACAGTTATTAGAGCATTATACTTATTGGAGGGTATTGTGTTGAAGAATCTTTTCAGAACACATCACTTAAAATGCTCAGCATGGTACTTCTAGATCAGTGTTTAATTAGCCTCTCTCTCTCTCTCTCTCTCTCTCTCTCTCTCTCTCTCTCTCTCTCTCTCTCTCTCTCAAGAAAGATGTTAATCTTATTTTCCAGACATTGTTAGCACAGTTTGGCATTTTCAAATAAAGGCACAGCCAACATTTTGTCCAGGCTTTCCAGTTACCTCCTCAAACAATTTTGCCATAATTGCTCTTTTCTCATCACTCCAACCCCCTTATGAGTTTTGCTGTGCAATTTGCTGAGAGTTAGGATACCTTGCCATGTTTTATGAAGTCAGGATTCTCTGAAACCAATTCAGTTTTATGTTTAGCCTTTGAGAGATGGCAGTAGGATATTAATCTCTAATTCTGAGATTAATTTGTAAAACAAATATGAGTGAAGTCTATGGAGACTTTTTAACCTTTTTAACCTTTTTAACCTTTGCATCATGTCTTGCTGAGAAGTGAGGTCAGAGAGCAGCTCGTAGTGTGGAATGCTATCTCCTCACTGAGCCTGTCAGCATACAGTTGTACTGGCATTGCTTTTTCAATAGTTTACTTTAATCCTAATCAAAATGAAAAATAAATTTATCAGGAATTAAAGTATGTGGTTTTTTATATCGTCCCTCACAAACTAAAATGTTTTTGTTTTTCATATTAACTGTCCTTTTGCTCTCTCTCTCTTTCTCTCTATCTCTTTCTCTCTCTCTCTCTCTCTCTCTTTCTCTCTCTCTCTCTCTCTCTCTCTCTCTCTCTCTCTCACACACACACACACACACACACACATCAACTTAGTAGGAGGGGCGTCTCTAGGTAGTATTTTATCTTGGGACACCAAATGACAGTATGAAGGCCAAGTATTTTCTTATTTTTAGGGAAGAATTATTGCTATTATCTTTCTAAATTCATAAAAGGAGAGGTGGAGATGAAATAGAAATTTGAGTCTCAAAATTCCAGTCATGCATCAAACAAGGGATTTTAAGCACATATTCAAAAACGTAGGATGGAGGCCTGTGAGTGCTGGGCTATCTATGTGCTTGTTTCAATACTGACAGAAGCCGGTGATTCATATCTCTGGAAAACAGTTCCATAGCACACTGTCAGTGCTCCCCAGATTAACTTATATTTCAAGGTAAAAGGACTAATTAGAAATTGCTGATCATCTAGTGTTTCACAAACTGCCACGTGGAACACTGCACAGGACTTTTCAGCACAACTCTTGAATACATGTGATTTGTATTTCATAAGGTTGGCATTAGAAAAATTAAACCATGTTTTCCAAATCAAGGAGCAAGAGGTTGCACAGAATAATTTTCTGGGTCCTGCACAGTTTGACCGCAGAACATAGTCTTCACTTAAGAACAGTGATGCACAGAACAAAAAAAAAAAAAAAGACAATATTGCTGTGAAACTTGATAAAGCAGAAGAGTATAATCTTTGCTAAGGCTTGCAATTGTTAATTTGACATATAAATATAGAAAATGCTGTGATCTTAAGGAAATAATAAAAAGGAGGACAAAATACAGGTTCAAGAAAGAGTGGACAAAGCATCACTGTTAATTTTCCTTTTTTTACAATAAAATAACATAACGTAAGACATTTAAGGAAAGAAGGGGTTATGTTGTAGTGTCTAATTAATCTACTCAATTTGATCTTGGCAGTGGCAGCCCAGTCCTCATTACTCACCCAAAGTTCTGGGTTCTCAAATGAAAGACACATAGACACAGACTTTATATTTTTATGCCTTTTTTATTTAATGCTTTTTAATTATTATTTTTAATCGTTTTTTACAGTCTAGTCATTATTCCCCTCCTGGTCTACCCTCTCACTCTTCCTCATCCCATTCTTCCTCCCCTTTCTCCAAGAGGATGTCCCCATGCCTCCAACTCCACCCCTACCAAACCTCCCCACTCCCTGAAGATTCAAGTATCTCAAAGGCTAGGTGCTTCTTCTCTCACTGAGGCCTGACCAGGCAGTCTTCTGCTGTGTGTGTGTTGGGGCTTCAGACCAGCAAGTGTATGCTGACTGGTTGGTGGCTCAGTGTCTGAAAGATTCCTGGGGTGCAGATTGGTTGAGACTGCTGGTCTTTCTGTAGGGTCACCCTCCTCCTCATTTTCTTCCTGCTTTTCCCTAATTCAACCCTAGGGGTCCCTGTCTTCTGTCCTTTGGCTGGGTGTAAGTACCTGCATCTGACTCTTTCTGCTGCTTGTTGGAACTTAAATAGCTCAAAGCCTCTACGTCACTAATCTACCTCCTTCTGATATTACCAAGTTATCACCTACTAAAATCTATATTTTATTTTTGTTGTCCTAGACCTGGTCAGGGGATCCTCTTGGGGACATCTTTCATGGCTCCTTTCTGTTCTCTGTCCTGCACCATCTCAGGCATGGTTTCTTTCTATTCCTATTCACTACATTGCAAATTTCCTTCTTCCCCCTCTGTCCCTTGCCCAGGAATACTAAAAGTACTGTCTACCCAGCCCAGCCATCTGCTGTTGACTTATCTGTTTACCAGTAAGAACCAACTAGGGACAGGGTCCCTTAGTCTTATATGTGGGACACTTCAAACATAGTTTTTGAGAACATAATTAGCATGAGAATACAAGCAGCTACATTTTCCCTTTTGTCCATTAGAAAGGCCTTTTCTCTCAAATATACATCGAACATAGTTATAACAGTTATAAGAACTATAAGGTATGATATATACTATTAATGCCCAGTCTATCAGTTTTGTTAATTTAGATATATTACTCCATCATCTATCCTAACTTAAAGAGTATACAATTTTATACCTGAATTATGTTTTGATTTTAACTTGTATTACAATCTGAAAGCCATCCTTTCAAGTCTAGATCATCGTTCTTAACGTTGAACAACTTAAGTTTGATTATGAGACTATAACTGGTTTTTAACCCTGAACAGATATGGAAATTAATTAAATGGTACTTGTATAAGTATGAAGCACAGAAACATAGCGTCTAAAACTTAAACAGTTCTTAGAGATCGCTGTTTGTTTGGACAGTCTCCTATATTTCTAATAACATTGGAGTCTTCTGGCCCAGAACCATCTGACAAGACCTTAAGTGAAGCAGAGATTATGAAGGAGTAGCTTATCCAGGTTGGCAGAGCTAAGCTGTTGAGTAGCACATATTCTATGTCTTTAACAGGACAGTATGTGTTATATGTAGACGAATTAGAGTGATTCTTGCCCAGTAGCTACTGTATCACAATTGGAGCAAATCTTTATGGATGGTAAATATCTTATTTGAAGTGGGAAGGGGGTACTGTCAAGAGCAGACAAATCTAATTAAAAGATCTATTAATAATGAAATGATTTTAAATGTTATATTTTGTGGATGTTATATTTCTGATGTTTTTGAAAACTTATGTATATTTAGTATATCTGAACTGTTAATCCATGACTACTCTTAGCTATTTACTGTTTGAATAATATTGAGAATATTTTATTATAATTAAATCAGAATTTAATATCACCAAGAGTTTATAAACTGACCTTTAATTAATTGCATCAATTAACTATCCTAAATAGTTTATAATAAGAGTTATTATAAGGACTGGGTCTAAGCCAACTCTTGAGTGAGTTGTATAGGCACATTATCTATCTAAGAGTAACAAAATTAATTTTAAGTTTGTATCAATATAAAAAATTCATACCAATGACATTAAACCTGTCTCAATATATAAATTCTGTACCAATATAAGAACATAAAAGTTTAATTCTGCATCAAAATTTAGAGATTTCTAGCAATGTAATATTATAGCTATAAAATGTTTTGTATAAGAGTTAATTTATTAATCTATCTCATAGACCTAACTATTTTTAATATTACTCTATGCTGCTTTTTTAATCTCCTTCCCTTTACCTAAGAAAGAAAGGATAGAGGAGAAAGCAAAGACAGAAACCTCCAACTCTGAGCTCTCTATTTAGTTTCCTCGTTGTATAAAATTATGGCACTTTCCAAATTATCCCTTAAAATGAGAACCTATATATAATTTATAAAATAACCATAGTCAGATCCCCTAACTCAAAGAATCAGGATGATGACTCTCCACAACTTCTTGTTAAATAGGGACAATGAATATTTTAAGGGCTGGGGAGGGGTAAGGAAATTGGAAAAATTGGTTAGACTTAAGAAAGCTAGTTTTAGCATTTGTTATCCAGTCTCTGTATGCTAAGGAAGTTCAGGCCTTGACTGAAGTTTTGACTGGATCTGTCTGAAAGGCTGGATAAACCAAGTTCATCAGGACTCAGCTGTTATTCTTTTTTTTTTTTTTTTTTTTTTTATTAACTTGAGTATTTCTTATATACATTTGAGTGTTATTCCCTTTCCCGGTTTCGGGCAAACATCCCCCCCCCTCCCCTTCCTTATGGGTGTTCCCCTCCCCACCCTCTCGCCATTGCCGCCCTCCCCCCAACAGTCTAGTTCACTGGGGGTTCAGTCTTAGCAGGACCCAGGGCTTCCCCTTCCACTGGTGCTCTTACTAGAATATTCATTGCTACCTATGAGGTCAGAGTCCAGGGTCAGTCCATGTATAGTCTTTAGGTAGTGGCTTAGTCCCTGGAAGCTCTGGTTGCTTGGCATTGTTGTACATATGGGGTCTCGGCCCCTTCAAGCTCTTCAGTTCTTTCTCTGATTCCTTCAGCGGGGGTCCCGTTCTCAGTTCAGTGGTTTGCTGCTGGCATTCGCCTCTGTATTTGCTGTATTCTGGCTGTGTCTCTCAGGATCGATCTACATCCGGCTCCTGTCGGTCTGCACTTCTTTGCTTCATCCATCTTGTCTAATTGGGTGGCTGTATATGTATGGGCCACATGTGGGGCAGGCTCTGAATGGGTGTTCCTTCAGTCTCTGTTTTAATCTTTGCCTCTCTCTTCCCTGCCAAGTGTATTCTTGTTCCCCTTTTAAAGAAGGAGTGAAGCCTTCACATTTTGATCATCCGTCTTGAGTTTCATTTGTTCTAGGCATCTAGGGTAATTCAAGCATTTGGGCTAATAGCCACTTATCAGTGAGTGCATACCATGTATGTCTTTCTGTGATTCAGGTTAGCTCACTCAGGATGATATTTTCCAGTTCAACCATTTGCCTCTGAATTTCATAAAGTCGTTGTTTTTGATAGCTGAGTAATATTCCATTGTGTAGATGTACCACATTTTCTGTATCCATTCCTCTGTTGAAGGGCATCTGGGTTCTTTCCAGCTTCTGGCTATTATAAATAAGGCTGCGATGAACATAGTGGAGCACGTGTCTTTTTTATATGTTGGGGCATCTTTTGGGTATATGCCCAAGAGAGGTATAGCTGGATCCTCAGGCAGTTCAATGTCCAATTTTCTGAGGAACCTCCAGACTGATTTCCAGAATGGTTGTACCAGTCTGCAACCCCACCAACAATGGAGGAGTGTTCCTCTTTCTCTGCATCCTCGCCAGCATTTGCTGTCACCTGAGTTTTGATCTTAGCCATTCTCACTGGTGTGAGGTGAAATCTCAGGGTTGTTTTGATTTGCATTTCCCTGATGACTAAAGATGTTGAACATTTCTTTAGGTGTTTCTCAGCCATTCGGCATTCCTCAGCTGTGAATTCTTTGTTTAGCTCTGAACCCCATTTTTTAATAGGGTTATTTGTCTCCCTCTTGGTCTAACTTTTTTGAGTTCTTTGTATATTTTTGATATAAGGCCTCTATCTGTTGTAGTATTGGTAAAGATCTTTTCCCATTCTGTTGGTTGCCGTTTTGTCCTAACCACGGTGTCCTTTGCCTTACAGAATCAGCTGTTATTCTTAAAGCTGTTTTGGAAGCAAGTCTCTGGAAACAGCATCAAGTGAGGCAAAATCAGGCAGGGAGCTAGGACAGTAAATTTTTTTTGTATCTGTGAGGATGAATCTTGCCAGAGCTCTATCTTGGTGTTGTATTTTGTCATATATAACTATTATAACCAAAATTTTAGTTCTATAAGGATTGAGTATTGTGAACAGTGTACAGATCAGTTAAGGATGAATTTTTGCTCCTTGTTTGAGCAGGTGAAAGTCAACTGCCATTTTTTTATGAGTTAATTTTGTCAATAACCAATTGTAATAAATCTATATGATATGTGAAGGGTGGAATGATAAATCTGAATGAATCTGTAACCAATGAGATTTATTGACTAATTTTAGTTGAAGTTTTGGCTAGGGACTTTGTTGTGTCTAAGCCAGTTTCAGCGCTTTTCCAAGGAAAAGGGATCAGCATATCAGGTTACCTGTCCTGTTTGTTCTTCTTGATATTTTTCTTTCTTGTCTGTAGCCAATATCTTCATGGACTTGTCCCCTATCATATCTGATCTATATTACTTTGGAATGTGTCTAAAGCCTTTTCTACTTTCTTGTTAACATACAGAGTCTCTTTCTTAAAATATCATGTCTTTTTTTCAGCAACCCAAAATCATCAAAAGTAAAGATTGATTCAAATTAGCATTCTTTTTCTTTAGGCCTGCTCTATTTGATCTCTCTCACAGAGAATTTGTGATAGCACAACCACCAAACTTATAGCCACATGCATTTTAATAATCAAAATAATTCAAAGCAATTAAAACAACCTTAAACAATTATTATCAGTCCAGAAAGGGCTCCTTCTCCTTCTCTTGTCCCATCTCTTTTTTGAAGTCAAGGGCTTAAATTTATTTTTATGTGTTTGAAACAGAGCTCTTTCTTACATGAGATCAAAGGCCTAAATTTCTATTATCCATTGAGAAAGGGTACTCTCCCTATTCCCTGACTATGTTCCTACATTTGAGATCAAAGTACTAAATTTATTTATTAATCCATGTATACTTAAAAACAAGTAATTTTCATTCATTCTTCCCTTTTATGGAGATCACTATCTCTATGGATATATTTAATAATATCACCTTTCTCTGTATATCAATTGAAACAGTATACTTTCCTATTTAACTTTAATAAAATTTCTACTGTTTAAGCCTATTCTCAGCTACCAATATGTCATATTTCAGGCTAAGCAATCGCCAAATATCCATTGAATCCATGTTCAAAGAGCCAAGTTCTTGAATTTCCATTACTTCTATTCTTTTTATTCGATTGTAGGAGACATGTAGCCTCACTCTCTGCCTTCTGAGCAGCTTGTCTCCTTGTACAGTAGTGGTTCCCAGGACCTCTGAGTTCAAGCTCTCTGTGGCATCATAGATGCCTTTGAGAAAGGCTCAAGCTGGAGCCTGAGCCTGCCAGCCAGCTTTGTTTGGGTGGGCTTGGGGGACACATCCATGTCCTAGCTTGCATCATGAAATCCAGAATTATGCCCACCAATCTAGCTCTCCCAAGTCCACATGGCTTAGGCAAAAACTACACAGTTTGCTAAGAAACCGATTCTGCCCGCCTTCTAATCTTAAAGGCATGGCATGTGTATTCCATTTGAGAATCTCCTATTCTTTTTTAAGAGTGTGATCTTGCTCCACATTGGGTACCTTCTGTATTAGTATCTAATTAATCTACTCAATTTGATCTTGGTGGTGGTGACACATTCCTCATTACCTGCCCCAATGATCTGGGTTCTTAAGTGAACATTCATATTATACTTATATATGTCCTAAACAGTTCAATGACTGGGTCATTTTTTAACCTCTAAATGGCTAATATACCTTCCTCCAATATTACCAAGTTACTACTTACTAAAATCTCTATTTTTATCTTTGTTGCCCTAGATCCAGTCGTTGTACCCTCTGTGGCTGCACATAGTGCATCTCCTTCCTCCTTCTTCCTCCTTAGTTCCTTGCCCAGGAATCCTAAAAGCACCACCTCTGTCTGCCTTATTCAGCCATTGGCTGTCAGTATTTCTTTTTACCAATCAGGACCAACTGGAGACAGGGTTCCTTATTCTTATTTGTGGGTCACTGTAAATAGATTTGGGGGAACATAATTAAGATGAAATACAAAAGTTTACATTTAGGCTCAAAGTTCAAGGCTACATTTCACTGGGTCAAGTATTTAGCTATTTTACCAAATGATCATCTCTTAACACAAAGGGAATACTGAAAAGAAATGATAACATCTACGAACAAAATAAACAAATAGAATTCAGAGGACAAATCATAAAACCTGAAAAGATTCTAGCAAACAGGCATTTAGAAAACAAAATCAAGATAAAGTGAAAGGGCCTTTATGATAATTATTTGAGGAATTATAAGGAGCAATCAAAAATTGCAAACATTTTAAGATAATCAGAAGGCAAGTCACATATTTCTATCAGAAATGAGATAAATATAGAGCATCAACATTTTAATTGATGATAATAAAAAGAATGCCAGTGAATCAGAAGGCAAACTCTGAAAAATAGGACACGGCCAAAAATAATAAAGACAGAAGTAACTAAGGAGCAATGAAAAGAGCTCCCATTGTCATGTGAGGATGGGATCTCAAAGTAAGGAAGTTCCTACAGGATAGCAGGAAAATATTATAGATATCCAGTACAGAAAGGATTGGCATCCAAAAATATAAAGATTCAAAAATGAATACCAAAATATATATTGGGTAAGTGCACCTAACAAACAACTCTTAATAACAAATGACCAATGATTATTAAAATAAAGTTAAACATTCCTAGAGATTTGAGAAACATGAAGAAAAATAATCTGATATTTAAATGCTATTTAGTCAGCGTGACTGTGATCAAAGAACGAATGCCAGTTAGGATTAAATTACAATAGAACATAGATGCAATGATGCTGGGGATGCATATTAATACAAACACTGAAAATTAATATGAAATTTCCTCAAGATCAGAAAATAGAACAGCCCTATAGTCTAGTTTTACCACTTTCGTATATATATTTGATAGATGTCTACTCATCACAACATAGAAATGCCTGTTCATCCATGTCTGTTCTATCTCTGCCCAAACAGACATCACACACACACACACACACACACACACACACACACACACAGACACACACACACACACACACAGACACACACACATGCACACACACACACATGCACAATGCATGCATGCACACACACATACATGTGTGCACATGCACACACACGATTTAAAGGAAACAAACTAATACAATTATTAATATAATTGTGTGGTGTTCAAAGAATACTCAATTTTAGAATTAATTTGGACATTATAAATACTTAAGGGTAATGAATAAGTATAATTTTTCTCTACTATGAATATTAACTTTAAATAGCCTAAGGAAAATTTCTTTCAAATGTTATATTCTGTATAATATCTTGGTAGAATCCAGGCAGGAATGCTGAAGAAAAATTGTGCTTTTCAGTATAGGTAAAATTTAATAAACTTAAAAGAAACACCCAGAGACAGCAACTGGAGGAAAACTGAAATTCACAGAGGAAAACTTAAATATCTGAAGACATCAGCCAACCTGAGAACTAGGAAGAAGCCTGTTGAAGTGACCATGAAACTGTTTTAATCTCTGTGAGGTGTGTGTTGAAAATGAGACCCTCAGCAAAACTGCAACCATTAAAAATTATCGCTGCCTTTTCTGAGTTTGGGTGGAGAACAGGGTTTTCCTACAAAAATTCTTAGTACTTACGTGGAGAATATAAATGAGCTCATTTGTTCTGAGTACTATAAGCCAGAACACTAATCAACAATTGAACCAGGGAATCTCATCTCCTGAATAATTACTTGAATATATTCTTTTCCATAGGATAAACAAAACAATCTCCAAGTAGAGAGTGCGTGGTTAGCAAAGCAAAACAGAAAACAATTCATTACACACTCTCGGAAGGTGGTATGTGTCACTGAAACTGATCAAATGCTGAATTAGTCTATAATCTTTCTTGATATGAAAAAGGAGACAGATGTTATTAAGGTAACCACAGAAGCAGCAGCTAACAGCACATAAGAATAGAGCACATGCATATGCCAATTCTTGACAACAAAACTTGACTGCGTTTAGGTACTATGATAATGTCTCATGGTCAGTGATAATGTCTATGATAATGTTTACATGGGTTAAAATCCAGATCTTCAATTGAGGCAAAAGAACAACCGAGGGAAGATGTCTGAAACATCATAAAGCCTTGAAGGCCACACCTCAGATTGACTCATGTATTACCATAAGAGTTTAGTCACTCTCCTTGGAATGAATTTGTTATAAGAAGAGGGATGGCCCAAGAAGATGGTCCAGTGAGTAACTGGACTTGCAATCCAGTCATGAGGAACAGAGTTCAAACCCCAGAACAAACACGTGCTGGGCAGGCATAGTATCCCATCTGTCCTCTCAGCACTGAGAAGACAGAGAGAGGAGGTCCCAAGAAAAAACTGACTTGATAGATTAGCTGAACCAACAATCTGCGGCTTCAACTGAGAAACCTTACCTCAAGGCCTGAAGTTGGGAGTGACTCGAGACTCGAAGTGGTAACCTCTGGCCTCTACACTCGAAAGTACACATGTGCACATTCACTAACAAATGGAGGCAATTCAAACATATGTGAACACACACCATGCATACATACATATACATCCAAAGACGTTAAATGTGGTAAATTTACTTTTGAAGTTAATAGAAAGATAACAGTTTAATAATTATGCCTGAGGATGTGGAGGTTAATTTTATAAAAACCAAAGAAAAAAATAAAAACAGAGCAAATTATAGCAAAATGTTTAATGTCAACATTAAGCCTATCCTTCTTGCAGAGAACCAAAGAAATCCACCTTTCAAACTCAGTCGTTGGCTCTCTTTAAGCGTGAGATGATTGCTTCTGTTTTTCTCTAAATGATTTAGGCAAAGCCTTGTTTAATGGCAGGAGTTGGGGTTAGAGGGTCTCCTACCTTACAGGTCTAATCCTGACGTGTGATTAGAAATCACAGTCCTTAATATGCAATTTGCTGAATCCAAGCTGCCCCAATGGGAAAGTGATAGGTCTTTAAACTGTAGCAGACAGCACAGAGCAAAGATTAACCATTTTGTAGGATCATCAGAATGACTCCTCTCTCTTTCTAGGTCCCTCCTTACAGAGACAACCACGCTAACTAAAATAATGTGTACATAAATAGGCAAATGTATGCATAATGATCTGAAATTAATTTTTATTATATGTTTCAACATATAGCATAAAATCAATGACTTTATACAACACTGTGCTTCTTTTTTAGACATGAAGACATAAGTACCTTCTCACATCTATAGCAGTAATAAACACCTATCTTTAGCATATTTGCTCAAGGAAGCCCAGATTGCAAACAGGACACATAGAGAGGTACCCACACACATTTTTACTTTAAATGAATTTATTTAAAGAAACAGGAGCATACATGATTCTTGCAAATGTCTTGATGTGAATTTTTGTTTCTTCTAAAAATGTGTAGGCTAAAAGCTTAAATGCAATATACAAGAAGCCAGTGATAGGAAGTGATTTTCCATTTGTTTAACTACAACCTAAGTTCTTGTTTGCTATGGCCTTATCTAAGCTACTCATGGAAGGTCTCTCATCACAACACCCGCCCCCATCATTGCAGGGTATTGTATTTTCATACACCCCCTTTGTGTTAGCTCTCAAGTTTGCACATAGAATTCTAAGGATATGCTATACCTGAGTTACATTCTCCATCAAATTGAATTTCCCAATATCATATACTACTGATGTAATTCATGAGCCAGTTTTGATATTCTTATGCCAGTATATAGTAATTTTTGACTCAGAATGTCATCATCACCATCATCACCGAATGATTTTTATCCAATACTGAGCTTATTTTATGATGAAAGAGGAAAGATAACCTGACTAAAAGTAGTTTATATGACTCATATGGAAGCTTATTAATTTGCAAGCCAGGGAGTAACACTATTAGGAGGTGTGGTCTTCTTGGAATAGGTGTAGCCTTGTTGGAGGAAATGTGTCTCTGTGGGTTGGACAATGAGACCCTCCTCCTAGTCATATGGGAGTTAATCTTTTCTTAGCAGCCTACAGATGAAGATGTAGATCTCTCAGCTCCTCCTGCACCATGCCTTCCTAGATGCTGCCATGTTCCTGCCTTGATGATAATGGGCTAAACCTCTGAAACTGTAAGCCAGCCCCAATTAAATGTCCTTTATAAGATTTGCCTTGGTCATGGTGATTCTTCACAGCAGTAAAACCCTATCCAATGCAGTAAACAAGCAAACAATCAAAAATGCCATTTCATTGTGGATAAGAGAGGTCTAGAAGTATGCAATGTGAGAAAACAAAAAACAAAACAGCAACAAAAAGGCAAGCTTCTGTGATTCTCCTTACTTGTCCACCAGAACTGCTTAACAAATACACCTTAGCTGATGAAATTTATATTCAAGATATAGAGATGCTAGCTGAAACTGACTAAGAAGCTTCATGTTTATAAATAATATATTTAGTAAATATACATATTTAGATTTATAACATATAAACAAATTGAAAATAATTTACCAAAATCTTTGAATCCTACATAAACCTTCTAAAAATTAGCAACCATACTATTTCCAATAATTTATATGTTTTGCCTTTTCTTTAAAAATTAAATGGCAATGGAGAACAAATTCCCAGTTATAAATATCCTAAAATAGGATATAAAGCTAATTGCCCTTCTAATCTTAACTCTGTCATTGATTTTTAACTGTCCTTATGTGATAGAGAAGTGCATAATATACTGATATTAACAATGAAAGATCCAATTGGAAGGCAAAGCCATAGCTTCAGAATGGTTAATCCAACTGTAGATACATATATTGCAATGTATAGACTTTGGCTCTAGAGAATCTTTCTGTATAACTTTTTATTATTTTTAAGTTCTTTATAAAAAAAGTTTTCATTATATAAAAATAAATCGACTTAACGTACAAATTTCCCAAGCATTCAAGAGATTATTTCAATGATTTTTTTCATATAAATGGAGAAAAAATTATATGTATTTCTTTATGAATGCACATTTTATTTTGCTTTACATTTTTAAGGATGACTCTAGTAAAGCTATAATTCATTGAGCTTACTCTTACATGATGCTAACATAATCATAATTCATGTTTACATTTAATTTTAACGTGTTTTAGCTAAGTTGGATTTTTTTCCCATTCCCAATTTTAGTTTGTTGAACATTGGGTGCATGTGTTGTAGTATTTATTGTTAGACTTCATTCAAGAAAGGTACCAAAATGTTACATTTCTAGTATTAAATTTTAGATATTACTTACATCCTTCCAAACAGTGCCAAACTGTTTTTTAATGTCATTCCTCAAGGACAGCATACTGGTATACTATATTAATAATCTGCAGGTATGCCTAAAACTTTCGATACCCAGTCACTATAAGAACTGGGCATTTGAAACTCCACAAAGTCCATGGGCATAATAGTACCTTCTCCTTATTTTTATATTATCTTTCCTTAAAGTTACAAATGTGTTTCATAATTGATTTATGTAATGAGCTTTCCTTTTGTGGATGCTCCTGAATTTTATTCTCTTGGGTTATTTTCTTGTTATGTTGATCACTATTAGTTTTGTGTATTCTGAACACTAAGAATTTACCAGTTGTTTGTGGTACAAACATTTTCTCTAAAGAATGTTCATACATTTCAATTTAGGTTTTATGAAAACATTCAAATATTCTCTCCTTACTCTCTTTTTCTTGTTCTTTTTCCATTCCCTCTCATTTCTTAGTTTATTTTATTGTTTGTTTCTCCTGAGAGTTTCAGAAACCTTGGAAATAACATTTTTCCAATTACCTTGGAAACATACTGGATTCCTTAGAGAAAGCCACTGACAATGGGTCAATGAGTGTCCTGACTTGGGAGGGTAAGTCTGGAGCTGAGTCAGGTCCTAGTACACCAAAACAGGAGAGATAACAAGGCTATAAAATGCCTCAACCAAAAAATAGCCAGGAGATAACCACAGGATGGGCAAATATCTTATCTCAGGATAGGCATCTGTACAGGGAAGTCTTATATGGTTTGGGTATCTCATTCTGTGGTTAACCATTCATGACAATGGAATGCAGTGCACAGACCACCTGAACACAAGCCAATCAGAAACTGACCCATATACCATCCCCACACCCACCAAAAAAGATTTAGATTACCTAAATCTAGCTAAAATCCCCCTCCTTCCCTATAAAAAGGCTTTCACCACTTTGTCTGGGGGCCTCACAATTTTTGTAAGTGGCTGACCCAGTGCTTTTAGACTTAACACTTCCTTCCTTCCTTCCTTCCTTCCTTCCTTCCTTTCTTTCTTGCTTTTTTAAAAATTAGTTTTGTATTTTTTTTACATTTCAAATGTTAATCACTTTCCCGATTTCCCAGACTTAAGCCCCCTCTACCATCCTCTGCCTCTTCTTCTATAAAGGTGTTCCCCTCACAATCCACCCCTGCTTCCCACCTCCCCGACATTCCCCTACACTGGGCAGGATCAAGGACGTCTCCTTCCATTGTTACCCAACAAGGCCATCCTCTGCTACCTCTGCAGTTGGAGCCCAGGGTCTATCCATGTATAGTCTTTGGGTAGTGGTTTAGTCCCTGGGAGCTCTGGTTGGTTGGCATTGTTGTGCTTATGGGGTTGCAAGCCCCTTCAACTCTTTTAATCCTTCCCGCAATTCCTCCAATAGGGGCCTCGTTCTCACTACAATGGTTTGCTGCTAGCATTCGCCTCTGTATTTGATATGCTCTGGCTGTGTCTCTCAGAAGATATCTATATCCAGTTCCTGTCAGCATGCACTTCTTAGCTTCATCCATCTTATCTAGTTTTGGTGGAGATAGATAGATAGATAGATAGATAGATAGATAGATAGATAGATAGATAGAGATAGAGATGCCACATGTGGGGCAGTCTCTAAATGTCCATTCCTTCAGTCTCTCCTCCAAACTTTGCCTCCATATCTTTTCCTATGAATATTTTTGTTCCCCCTTTTACAAAGGAGTGAAGTATTTTGGTCATCCTTCTTCTTGAGCTTCATGTAGTCTGAGGATTGTGGATTGTATTTTGGGTAATTTGAGCTTTGGGACTAATATCCACTTATCAGTGAGTGCATACATGTGTATTTTTCTGTGATTGGGTTACCTCACTCAGGATGATATATTTTAGTTCAGTCCATTTACCTATGAATTTCATGAAGCCATTGTTTTTGACAGCTGAGAAGTACTCCACTGTATAGATGTACCACATTTTCTGTATTTTTGTGATATTGATTTAATCAAAGGATATCACAAAGGGTAGAAAATAAATACATTCCATAATAATGTATTTCACTATTTATCATTCTATGAATTTATACATATTTTAAGATTTTAGAAAATTTGCTGTTATATTTTCACTTTAGCCTGCAAAAGCTTTTGAGTTAATGAGAATTTTTTTCTCTTTGCTTTGTCGGAACTTAATGTTAAGAGCTCATGAATGGCAGGCTATTTTGAAATGACTCCATCTGCATCCTGGAGCTAAGGCATAGGTCTCCAGACACAAATCTCACTGGGAGAGAGCTGGACTCCAAGGTGTTCTGTGACTCCCAAGTTCACACGTGAGAGAAAAACTTTTGCTTTGATCTCTGGCCAAAGAGGAACCTGCTAAAAACCACAGGTCACAGGAACTGCAAAACACCCAGAAACAGGATCCTTTGAGGTTCCACCAGCTCCCTGGAGCTAACCCTGTGACACAGCTCTCACACACAAATCCCCCACCACCACCCAGAAAGGAACTAGTCTCCTAAGAGTGCTGACACACAAGATCACAGGCTCACAGGATCACAGAAGAGACAGGCTTCAGTCAGAGACAGCAAGAACGACTGACAAAAGAAAAGAGATAACCAGATGGTGAGAGGCAAGCACAGTAATCTAAGCAATAGAAACCAAGGCTACTAGTCTCATCTGAACCCAGTTCTCCCAACACAGCAAGTTCTGGATACAACAACACACTGTAAAAGCAAGATTCTGATTTAAAACATCTCATAATGATAATAGAGGCTTTTAAAAAGAACATAGGTAAGTCCCTTAAAGAAATACAGGAGAACATAGGCAAACAGGTAGAAGAACTTAAAGAGGAAACACAAAAATCCCTTAAAGAATTATGGAAAACACTACCAAAAAGATGAGGAATTGATCAAAACCATCCAGGATAAAAATGGAACTAGAAACAATAAAGAAATCACTAAAGGAGGCAACCCTGGATACAGAAAGTCTAGGGAACAGTTCAGAAGTCATAGATACATGAATCGCCATCAAAATGCAAGAGGTAGAAGAGAGAATCTCAGGTGTAGAAGATATCATAGAAAACATTGACACAATAGTCAAAGAAGATAAAAAAAAAACAAAACTCCTAACTCAAAACATCCAGGAAATCCAGGACACAAAGAGAAGATCAAACCTAATAATAACAGGTATAGAAGAGAGCAAAGACTCCCAACTTAAAGGGCCAGTAAATATCTTCAACAAAATTATATAAGAAAACTTCCCTAACCTAAGAGATGCCCATAAATATACAAGAAGCCTATAGAACTCCAAACAGAATGGACCAGAAAAGACATTCCTTCTGTCATACAATAATAAAAACACCAAATGCACAAAACAAAGAAATAATATTAAAAGCAGTAAGGGAAAATGGTCAAGTAACATATAAAGGGAGACCTATCAGAATTTCACCAGACTTATCAACAGAGACCTTAAAAGCCAGAAGATCCTGGGCAGATGTCTTACGGACACAAAGAGAAAAGAATTGCCAGCCCTGGCTACTATACCCAGCAAAATTCTCAATTACCAAAGATGGAGAAACCAAGATATTCCATGACAAAATCAAATTTATGCAATATCTTTACACAAATCCAGACCTACAAAGCATAATAGATGGAAAACTTCAATATAAGGAAGGAAACTACACCCTAGAAAGCACAAGAAAGTAATCTTCTTTCAACAAATGCCAAAAGAAGATAGATACACAAACAAAATTCCACCTGGAACAACAAAAATATCAGGAAGAAACAATCACTTTTCCTCAATACTTCTTAACATCAGTGGACTCAATTCCTCAATAAAAAGACATACACTAACAGCCTGGATATGTTATTAGTGCCCAACATTTTGCTGCATACAGGAAATGCACGTCAGGGACAAAGACAGACATTACCTCACAGTAAAAGACTGGAAAAAATTATTCAAGAAAATTATCCCAAAAAACAAGCTGGAGTAGCCATTCTAATATCAAATAAAATCAACTTTCAACCAAAAGTTATCAAAAAAGTTAAAGAAGGACACTTCATACTCATCAAAAGAAAAATCTACCAAGATGAACTCTGAATTCTGAACATCTCTGGTCCAAAAGGCAAGGGCACTCTCATTCATAAAGAAACTTTACTAAAGCTTAAAGCACACATTGCACCTCAAGCAATAATATCAGGGGATATCAACACCCTACTCTCATCAATGGACAGATAATGGAAACAGAAAGTAAACAGAAACAGTGAAACTGACAGAGGTTATGAACCAAATGGATATCTATATTTAATGGATATCCTAAAAAAAAAAAAGAATAAACCTTCTTCTGAGCACCTCATGGTACCTTCTCCATATTGACTATGTAATCAGTCACAAAATTTTTCTCTACAGATAAAAGAAGATTGAAATAATCTCATGTATCCTATTAGAATACAAACAACTAAGCCTGGTCTTCAACAAGATAAAAAGAAAAACAACAACAACGACAACAGAAAACTCACATGCACATAGAAGCTGAACAACGCTCTACTCAATGATAACTAGTTCAGGAAAGAAATAAAGAAAAAAATTAAAGACATTTTAGAATTTAATTAAAATGAAGGCACAACACACCCAAAACTTATGGAACACAATGAAAGCAGTGCTAAAAGGAAAACTCATAGCTCTGAGTGCCTCCAGAAAGAACTGGAGAGAGCATACACTAGCAGCTTGACAGCACATCTGTTCTCTAGAACAAAAAGAAGCAAATGCACCCAAGAGGAGTAGATGACAGGAAACTACCAGGACTGCAATCAACCAAGTAGAAACAAAAAGGACTACACCAGAAGCTGGTTCTTTGACAAAGTCAACAAGATAGATAAACCCTTAGACAGACTAATCAGAGGGCATAGAGACAGTTTACAAATTAACAAAATCAGAAATAAAAAAGGAGGCATAACGAAAGAAACTGAGAAAAATTAAAAAAAAAAAAAAACAATCATCAGGTCCTACTACAAATGCCTATATTCAACATAACTTGAAAATCTGGATGAAATGGACAATTTTTGAGACAGATGCCAGATACCAAAGTTAAATCAGGATTAGATAAACCAGTTAAACAGTCTCATAAGCCTTGAAGAAATAGAAGCAGGTATTAAAATTCCCCAACCAAAAAAAGCCCATGATCAGATGGGTTTAGTGGAGAATTCTATCAGACTTTCCTAGAAGATGTAATACCAATACTGTCTGAAATATCCCACAAAATAGAAAGGAACACTGCCCAATTCCTTCTATGAAACCACAATTACACTTAAACCTAAACCACACAAAGACCCAACAAAGAAAGAGAGACTGGGATTGGGATGTTGAAGTCCCCCACTATTATAGTGTGTGGTGCATTGTATGCTCTGAGGTTTAGTAAAGGTTCCAGCCTTTTACTCTGAGGTAGTGTCTGTCTTTGACTCTGAGGTGTGTTTCCTTTATGCAGCAAAATGCTGAGCCTTCTTTACACATGCAGTCTGTTAGTCTATGTTGTTTTATTGGGTAATTGAATCCATTAATTTTAAAAGATATTAGGGACTAGTGATTGTTGTTTCCTGTTATTTTCGTTGTTAGAGGTAGAATTGTGTTTGTGTAGCTTCCTTCTTTTGGGTTTGATGCAATAAGATTGCTTTCTTTCTTTTCAAGGGTGTAGTTTCCCTCCTTGTGTTAGAATTTTCCATCTACTAGTGTTTGTAGGGCTGGATTTGTAGCAACATGTTGTGTAAATTTGGTTTTGTCATGGAATATCTTGGTTTCTCCCTCAATGTTAATTGGGAGTTTTGCTGAATATAGTAGCCTGGGCTGGCATTTGTGTTCTATTAGGGTCTGCATGACATCTGTCCAGGATCTTCTGGCTTTCACAGTCTCTGGTGGGATGTCTGTTGTAATTCTGATAGGTCTGCCTTTATATGTTAATTGACCTTTTTCCCTTATTATTTTTAATATTCATTCTTTGTTTTGTGCATCTGGTGTTTTGACTATGTTATGTGGTGGGAGAAATTTTTCTGCTCCAATCTTTTTGGAATTCTGTAGCCTTCTTGCATGTTTATGGGCATCTCTTTCTTTAGGTTTGGAAGTTTTCTCCTATAATTTTGTTGAAGATATTTACTGGCCCTTTAAGTTGGGAGTCTTTGCTATCTCCTATACCTATTATCCTTAGGTTTGATCTTCTCATTGTGTCCTAGATTTTATGGATGTTTTGATTAGGAGCTTTTTGCATTTTGCATTTTCTTTGATGGTTGTGTCAATGTTTTCTATGGTATCTTCTGCTCCTCTGAATCTCTTTTCTATCTCTTGTATTCTGTTGGAGATGCTTGCTTTTATGACTCCTGATCTCTTCCCTAGGTTTTCTATATCCAGAGTTGTCTCCCTTTGTGCTTTCTTTATTGTTTCTATTTCCATTTTTAATTCTTGGTAATTTTTGTTAAATTCCTTTACCTGTTTGGTTGTGACTTCCTGTAATTCTTTAAGGGCTTCTACTTGTTTACCTGTGTTGTCCTGGATTTCTTTAAGGGAGTTATTAATGCCCTTCTTAAAGTCCTCTATCATCATCATAAGATTTGAATCCAAACCTTGCTTTTCCAGTATTGGGATATTTCTAGTATTCACTTTGGTGTGAGAACTAGGCTCTGATGATGCCAAGTCTTGATTTCTGTTGCTTAGCTTCCTGTGCTTGCCCCTTGCCATCTGGTGGTCTCTGGTGTTATCTGGTCTTGCTGTCTCTGATAGTAGCTTTCCCCTCCTGTAAGCCTGTGTGTCAGCACTCCTGGAGACCAGCTTTCTCCCACAGGGATCTGGTTATATTGAGCTGTGCAACTGGCTCTGCTCATGGTACCTGCAGAAACTGGAAGGGTTCTGTCCCAGACTACTCCTGGGTTTGTTTATCCTGAAGGCTCCAGGTGGGTCCCTTAGAGCAGGAGTGTTGGTCTTACCTCTGCTCTCAGTTGTGTCAGACCTCCTGGCAACTGGCTTTCAACTCTAGGCACATCTAGGAAGCATCCTGGCCCTGACTGTTCCTAGATTCCTATGTTCAGGGTCTTGAGGCAGGTTCCTCTTGGGCCAGGAATGTGGGCAGAAGTACCTTGAGCTCTCAGAATTGTCCACACCTCTAAGAGTCCAGCTCTTCCCACCAGGGGATTTGAATACTGAGAGCTGTGGGACTGGGTCAACTCTGGGTGCAGGTAGAAAGCAGAAAGGTCCTGTCCTGGCCAAAAAAATTTTAATTAGACAATTTTCATTTTCCACAATTTATCTATTGTCTTTTGACATCATTATAAATTTCTAAAAATCCAAAAGTGCACCTCACAAACAACACCCTGATATTTAGGTGTAGCCTTAGCAAACATGTACTCTATAAATACCATTACAGTGAAAATTGAGAGAATTCCCATTACAAAATCCAGATTAGGATTGCACCAATATATTTATGTCAGAAAATGATTTTGCCTCATCCAAGATTTAAGTAATATGCATACCAGAGAAAGAAATCCAGATTTTAATTTTAGAATTCACATTTAACTGGGAATTCTTATTTTTTCTTTGCTAAAACTGGCAAACACAATGTGTACCCTTCCTATGTAATCCTTTCCCATACCCCACAAACCTGAGTAAACTTCAATATATTTTCTACCAGTCTAGATTAATCTCCTTTAAAGGGTCACATCCGAAGGATCCTAAAAATATTATCTCATGTATTTGTGACTTAGTTTTTGTTCAGCTCACAGGTTTTGTTTTGTCTTGTTTTTGTAGCAATAATATAAGTCTTAACAATGTTTTGCTATTCTCACAGATTGTTGGCTGACTTGCTTAGCCTTCATCAAGAGGAATCTTCTTCCTGTAGATGTGAACAAATACAGAGTCCCACATCCAGACAATGTGCAGAGAGTGAGAGGCTTTGGAACACTCAAGTCTATGTCTTCACTAAATCCTTCCCCTCAGGGCTCAGGTAACCAAGTGAGAGAGGGGGGGGGAAAGATTTTTAAGAGCCAGACAGAATGAAGGAAAGTGAGGAAACACGGCCTTCTAACAGCAGTAGGGATGAAGCACATAAGAGTTCACAGAGACTGTGACATCATTCAAAGGGCATGCATTGGTCTAGGCAAGCTGTGGTCCTGGCATTAAGAAGGGTGGAAACAAGCCCTCATCCCTGATCCAGAAGCTAGCTCCAATTGACAAGTGCTTGCAAAAGAAAGGTTAGTTCTCTCCAATGGAGTCTCACTGGGAATATATTTCACTGCTCTGTGCCCAAAAGCAGAACCCACAAAAAACAACCTTAATGGCATTTTTGGAGTTTCTTCATCTCATAATGCTTTACTGGTGCTTTTAGCTCTTTATTTATTTTAACTCACAAATATTTTTGTGTCCATATTCTGGTTTCTGATTTTGTGTTTATCTGGGTTCTGTATGTCAGTGTATGTGGCTTTGCATTTATATATGTTACTTGTGCTTTTTATACGACATTTTTTATCTGTGATGCTTTTTTTGTCCTATTCTGATGTGTTCATTTGCTTATCTATTATTATTATTGTTATTATTATTATTATTAGTTTGTTTGTTTTGTAATGAGAGAAAGAAACAGCATAGATTTGGGTTGCTGGGAAGGTGAGTAGGATGGACTTAGGGGAAAGAAAACTGTAATTAGAATAAAGTGTGTAATTAGAATAAAGTGTGTGAAACAAAATTTATTTTCCAATAAAGAAAGAGAATTTTGGGGATTCACTAACATTAATTAATGTAGTAGAATTCTATTTCTATTATTCTTGAATCATTTAATTAACATTATAATCAAATATGTATTATTGTTTTTGTTTGCTTGCTTGCTTGTTTGTCTGTTTGTTACAAGAGTTTCACTATGTAGCTCTGGTTGTCCTGAAACTTACTATGTAGATCAGGCTGATTTGCTAAAAATAATATTTGAATTTATAGTAAGCTATTTTAAAGCTCATAGGAAGTTTTATACTTCCACTTTTCCTATTTATTTATCTATCATCTATTTATTTATTTATTTACATCCCAAATGCTGTTCCTCTTCTTGCCCTCCCTCCCCAGATGCCCCACCATGTTTCTACTTTTCAAAGTGATTGTATGATTTTACATTCTTATTTTTTATTATTATTGTCTTTAATCATTTTTTTAAAGACTAGTCATTATCCCCCTTCTGATTTGCAGTTCCTCATCCCTTTCCTCCTCTCTCCTGTCTCCAAGAGAATGTCCCCCTTCCACCCCACTGCCATGCCTCCTTATTCCCTGAGGTCTCAAGTCTCTCAATGATTATGTGCTTCTTCTCTCACTGAGGCCAGACCTGGCAGTCCTCTGATGTATGTTTGTTAGGGGCCTCATACTTGCTAGTGTATGCTGCCTAGTTGGTGGATCAATGTCTGGGAGATCTCAGGGGTTCAGGTTAGTTGGGACTGCTGGTCTTCCTATGGGGTCACTCTCCCCCTCAGCTTCTTCTAGCCTTTCCCTAATTCAACTACAGGGCTCTCCAACTTCAGTCCATTGGTGGGGTGTAACTGTCTGTATCTGTCTCTGTCAGCTGCTTGTTGGGTCTTTCAGAGGGCAGCCATGCTAGGCCTCTGTCTGTAAGCACACCATAGTATCAGTAATAGTGTCAGGCCTTAGAGTCTCTGCTTGATATGGATCTCAAGTTGGGCCTGTCACTGGACCTTCTTTTCCTCAGACTTTTCTCCATTTTTGTCCCTGCAGTTCTTTTAGACAGGAACAATTCTGGGTTTTTGACTGTGGGATGGCAACCTCATGGCTCCACTTGATGCCATAATAATATGTTAACTTTTTTCCTTTCCAATTTGCATCCCCTTGATCTCCTTCTGTTGTCATATTGCTCTAGCTAGAACTACAAGTACTATGTTGAATAGATAGGGAGAGGGTGGGTAGCCCTGTCATGTCCCTAATTTTGGTGAGATTGCTTCAAGTTTCTCTACGTTTTAATTTGATGTTGGCTATTGGCCCTGCTGCTAAGTTCTAAGTCTGGTATTACTGGAAAGCCCTGAGCTATGTGCAAAATGGCAAACTCAATTTGTTAGCAGGTCTCCTTCTCCAACCTTGTCTGTGGAGTTTGAAACTTACATGCTTTCTTCCTGAAGAATGTCACATAGTCCTGAACTTGAGATTCCTGGAATGCCTTTCCATGCTAATGAGGCATCAGTACCTCAGCCTTCAGACCATGACTTTTACCCAACCTGGATGTTCCTAAAATTATATAATCCTTGGGTCACACCGAATAAAATGTATGCATACAAACCCACCCAGGATAAATGTACATGTACAAGTTAAAATCACCTCAGAGAACTGTTTAATTAACAATTGCTGGAGAAGGCTTTTGCCTGAAAAATATGCAAAACACAAAGATCCTTGAAGAAGGCCTTCTCTGCCCACTAACGCCTTACCCCTAGAATTCACTCCCAGCCAGATGGGATCCTGCAGAATTCCACCCATTTCAGGTTTGATTATATCCTGCCAGTTCAGTGTGCAACAGAGTCTGAATCCCCTCAGAGGGAAGAAGCGAAGGACTTCAGACCACAGCTGGACCCCCAAAATACCGACCATACTGCTTTGGGCTGTTTCCTTCATATTTTGTTTTTATTTTAGAATGTTATACATGAGTACCATGTTTATATCCTTTCTACCCTTCCCTCTCTCCTTCCAACACTTTCCTTCTTGTCTCTACTGTCTCTTGAATTCATGATAATTTCTTTTATTATTTTGCAAACACACACACACACACACACACACACACACACACACACACACTACTGAGTTCATTCAGTCTTGCTTAGGTCCAGATTTCAGAACCATTTTTGCTTTATTTATTTTTTTTATACATCTTTTGTTAAGGGTTAAAACTCGTGTTTTTAATTAAATACATGGTTATTATCTACATTTGGAGAGGTTCCTTGGGGAAGGTAATGTATGCTATGACAAAAGTATAAACAAGACCAGTGAATTGAGGAGCCAAAGAAGGAAACAAATCATCAATCAATATGGAGTTAATTGGCTACATAGAATTCACAGCATAATCAAATGGTCGTTTTTATTATACTAGTGGTTGGAAGCTTAGACTTAATCACCTCTTACCAATGTGAATATGCACTAAGTTTTTGTTTATTTTCATCTTGTCACCCTAAACAAGATAACTTCTCCTTCACTGACCTTTATTCTCATTGTACCTGTCATTGGATTAACTTAATGACCTGGGTTTCCAGTGGCATCCCTCACTACTCGAGTCTGTGCTCAACCTAGCAGATAAAAGTTACCCTGGGAGTGGAACAGAAATTGGTATCATGTTCATTCCTTCTAATGATTTCTTATTCCATTTTTAAATAAGGTGAGTTAACAATAAGAGGAAAAAATTGCATATAATAGAGAATCTACCAGGAAATCCATCTCGGTCACTACAAGATTAGGAATACATTATCTAGAAGACAATAACTCTACCAGTAATTGAGTCCAGTAAATAATCTAGACAGAACTGGTCCCTTTCAGTTTTGAGAGTTTATGTCATCTCCTACTGCAGGCTTTCTCTCTGATGTAACTACAATATCTTTCTAGCATCACACGAAGGATTCTACTTCTTCAACATATAATAACTTTCTTGTCTTCTCTCTGGCAATCCTTCCCCTTCCTGGAGGACTCAAAAGGCTGACTCTTTCATCAGCAATTGCTCTTCATACAAACAAACTCATTTCTGTACAGTTTGAAAGGATAATTTCCTGGATCATTTCTTGTTGATGATCATATGCTTCTGGGAATCAATTCTAGGTTCTCTTGCTGCTAGGTTGGTACTATGCTATTGACCTAGACCTCAGCTGAATCTCCTTTAATAAAGTTGGCTCCCAATATTCCATATATATTTCAAAAGGAGCTCTTTACTTCTTTCTTTTTCAGTTTTAGTGTCTTGCACATTTCTATAACTATCTGACACATAATATTTAAAGATTAATTTATGTATGACTGTCTCTATGCATGTTCAGTTCTATCAATGTCAAGAAGAAAACTTAGCACAGAGTAGAGCCAGTGCACTCTTACTGACTGAATAGATGGATGAGGTCAATGCATATTATAAGATGAGTACAAAGTGCTTAGCTCTCTGCTGTTGAAGGGCTCCACAGAAGCCTTAATGAATCTCCATGGAGACCAAGGTATGAGCCCTATTGACTCTCTTCAGAATTTCACTTTGTCTTTAGGTAGAAGATGTCATTTCCACATTTGATGCTTGATTAGTGATATACCCCACTTTCTAACTCCTGAAATATTATCTCAGTAAGCATTTCCTAGATAGTACTAACAGATGACTGTTACTAAATTATCTAGAAGACAATACCTCTACCACTTATTGAGTCCAGTAAATAATCTAGACAGAACTATTTCCTTGAAGTTTTCATATGTCACAAACAAGCGCAGGTGATATACCTAGAATTTTATAACTCCAACAACTGGTTTGAAATCTTTGTTCAACCACAAATTAATTAATGCTGTGAGGGAGGTCTCTGGCCTTCTGGTATTTAGTATTCTCTTTGTCAATTAAGGGTGATAATAATAACCCATCAGAAGAGCTATTTAAAGTTTGAACAAGTTACCAGGTTTAAAACACTTGCATATAATACAATCATCTTGTAAACTATCAGGAAATAACTTGGCATAAAGTTACTACTGTTATTAGCATGTTCTAAACACACCTACTATGTCCATTTTAGTTTAATTTAAACATATTTTCAAATATAGTAATTCCTCTGGAACTACCAATAATATGATCTTTCTATTACTTGGAGTACAGAAATGACATAGGATTAAAACAAAAGCAGAAAATAAAGAGGGAAAGAATGAAGGAATATAGGGTGACAAAAAGACAGAAATGAGGAGAGAAAGAGTAGTGGAGGAGCCAGGTTTGCCATTACATGGCTGTCACCTAGAACTCATAATAATAAAGCAGCCTGAATTACACAGTGAAGTTCTCACTCCAAAAGAACATACAGGAGGTAGAGACAGAGATGAGACAAGACAGGATAAGAGTAGGAGAAAGGAGAGGAAGATGAAGAGGAAGAAAAGGAGAGATGGAAGAAGGAAGGAATGAAAAGAGAGAAAAGAGGAAGTCATGGGAAAGAGAGATAGAAAGAAACAGAAATAGAGAGACAGGGACAGAGGTAGAAAGAGAGAGACGAGATATGCAGGGAAATTGCCCTTGTCTATTGTGAATAATTATCCATGAGCTTGAATTCAGGTTCCTTTGTCCATCAATACATATTTCCTGATTCTAGGGCACTGAGATGCAGTCCTGCCAGTTTTGAATGTGTTTAGGGCCTAAATTGGTCTGTAGAAATGTGTCTGTAGTTACTATTGAGTTGTTACAGGGATAAATTTGATTTGGCATCCTGGGAAGCTCTGTTTTCCAAATTAGATCTTCTCTCTTATTTTGGGCTGCTTAAAAGGTAAAAAATCAAATAAAGCTTGCTTAATTAATTTAGGTTGGCTTAGTAGTCATATGTGCATCAGAGTGAACAAGAGCAAGCATATGAGTACTATTTATAATGTCAGGCCATCACATAGCAGAATGAAGACAGATATAATTTAATCTAAGCCAATTTGGGGGAAGTCAAACTTCAATCTTGGTTTTATCTTCAAACTCCTAAGAAGCTGAAACAAACAAGAAGCCATTATTTAAAAGTAAACTTCTGTTTTCAAGAATGTTAAAGATTGAAAGATCAATTTTGAAATGTTGCCAGACATCTACTTTGGGGCTCCCTTGGGCTAAGATGTTATTTCAGAAATAATAACCTAGCACACAATAGTATTAATAAGTTGTCTCCGGTGTCAAGTGTCACAGATATTTAAGAGTGGAAGGTTACAACCCACGTCAGAGTCAGTTTCTCAGAAAGAGCAAGTATCTATGGGTTGCCAGTGGATTCTCTGCTAAAATTTTTAATCTTTTTTTCAAGCAATAGAAACTCTTTATCATATCAAGACAATTATTTTGTCCCTCTATGGTTTAGGTTCTCTCATTGAATAATAGGACTATTTTATCCTGCTGGTTTATAGTCAGTAATGTAATATGTGAAAGCAGAAAGCCTGGTAAATAGTGTTAATTCAATTATTATTGAAATCAGGATATGTAGATCTGAAATTTCCATTGGCATCATCTCAGTACTCAGACCTACAAATGTTCAAGCATGTTCCTTCCCACATCCACACGATGCCAGTATAAGGGTGGTCTAAGTAGGCGGGTGGTCTTGGGCTCTTCTCTTGTCACTTGGTTGAGATGCTATTATTAGTCTAATGGAGAACATCTATCCCTACTTGCTTTGTTCTTCACTCATCTGTGGTAGGACTATATGTATTCCTCTCCTCAGGAAGAATCAGACTCTAAAATAGCATCTGAGACTCAGAGATGGACATTTGTCAGACACTGAACAGCTAGAACTTCAGTCTTGAACTCCCTAGCCTGAGAAACTGTGGAAAATTTTTTTTCTAGATTTTTGAATAAATTACCTGGTAATCAGTGTCCTGTTATAATAGCACATAATGGATCACTGCGCTTTAGGGGTGAGATTGGCTCTTGAAAAAATTAAAATTATGCCTTCATTCATGCTTTGCTAGACACATGCTGGAAGCAAGCCATGGTCTTTTCCAGCAGAGATAATCTCTACAAACAAGGAAGCCCAGATAGGGTTTCAGATCAGGCTGTTGATGAGGTTGACTTCTGTGTCTGTTGACAAGGAAGTCTCACCAGAATATAGGCCTTCCCAGCCATCCTCCTTTGTAGTTCCACCCCATCTTGTAAGGTTATTTTCCCCTCATTTTTTAAGTCCAACACTTGCCATGCATGAGGCCAAAAGTTTATCTTTTGTTATATTTAAATCAATTGCACAGCAAGAAGTTTGTTTCATTTCAGATATTTCAGCCCTGTGGCTATAGGACAGAAGATTCTTCTTCTTCAGAGTTTACCTAAAAGCATTTATATCATTCTAAAACATTTGGAGATGGAATTAAAATCCTATGTTCCTTTCTTTCTTTCTTTCTTTCTTTCTTTCTTTCTTTCTTTCTTTCTTTCTTTCTTTCTTCCTTCCTTCCTTTCTTACTTTCTTTCTTTTTTTTTGTCATTTAGTCAAATGAAAATATTAGTAATGAATCAACACAAAGTCATATATTTTCTAAAAATGTTTAAATTGCATACAAAGTAACTCTGTTTCTTGCCTCTTATAATGGTCAATTAGAAGCATCTGACATAGATATACGTTATATTTCTGTAGACTACATGTGCTTTTGCACTGGGGCATAGGTATTGAAAGTGGTAAAGAACTCATTAATATAATCACTAAAACAATTCAAGAAATTCATCCTAAAAATTCCATTTCTTTAGAAATATTACCAGTACTAAAGTGTTTTAGTCGGGCTCCTCCAGGGAGGCAGAACCAACAAGATATGTATTCACAGGTTTATAACAAACATTAATATAGTAGTTGAAATATTCAATTTTAGAACATAAGAAACTCTGCTGCAGTGTTTCTGCAAGCAGAAGACCCAGGATCTAGCAGCATGGCTCATTCCATGTCAGAGACAGAGAAGTCAGTGGTCTGACCCACAGTTTGAATGTGATACTTTAATAACCAGAGACATGGCTAGAGCATTTCTTAGAATCTGACAGCTGGAGAAATTACAACTTGAATTCCAAGGAAAGCAAGGGTATATCAATGTTTGGAAGAAAGGATAAAGGTACTCATTCTTTGCTTCATCTAGGTCCTACCCGACAGTACCCACCCGCACTAAGACAGATCTTTCCTATTCATCTCACTAACTCAAGTATTATTCTTCGTGAGAAACATCCTAAGACACACATGGAGCTCTTCTATCAATTTAACCTTATGACAAGTTACACATCTTCGTTACTGTTCCATTGAAACATTAAAAGGAATTAATGGGATGACTGAGAACACACAGTACTTTGTTGCATATCTGGGTATTCCTTATTTCAGGCATGTCCAAAACCAAAATCAACTATTACAGATCTGATTATAAAGTTGTGCCTAAATCTAATGTCCCTAGAATTAATGTGGAGCAGTCAGTTAGAGCTGAGATATTAAATAGCAGAATAGAAAATATCTAATTTCATATATTAAAAATTATCTGTATCCTCCAAGCAATAAATCTTCCCTGATACATTTGTCATCTAGTCATTCTTTAGCAATACTGTAATAGTGTTTATTTGTGAAACAATCTAACACAGAAGCAAATATTAATGCAGAGCCCACTTTGTCATTCAGACTAGGATTCAGAAATGCATACATATTCCAAAATATAGCCATGAATATCATTAAAACTATTTAGATCCTACTCTACTTCTGTAAATGCTACCACTATTACCCAGATTGTCTTTTCAACTCAGCAAGACCTGTCGAATAATAGTCAATACTCCAAGACCATAATGCAGAGACAAGAAGATCAATTTTATTGCTAGACATCCAAAGAATACCCAATTGAGAAATAAGAGAATATATTGCAGATGGAAGATGACTGAAACACTGTTCAATGCTGCTCTTCGAGGTTGAATAGGTGACTGTTTTTTACACATATTAAGGATATAACCAGTTGTGGAGTAAAATCTCAGTGCACATGAAAGTCAGTGCTCTTGGGTCATTCTTAGAAGACATTAAGAGTCTTTCATCAACTGAGATCTGCCCTGTGCCACTTACTGCAATAAAATTTAAGCCTCTGTTAGACATTCAGTACAGGGTCCATGCTTGCTTTTGAAATACTAAGCTCAAAGTAAGAGCTTTCATATTAAAAACTAGTTTTGTGTCACATTAATTGTTCTTAGATATTTTCATTACACTTCTAAATATAGTGTAATTGTTATGTATTTTTTTAACTTTATTAATTGATAAGCTTATTGTTAGTTTTCTGGTTTTATAAATAGCCTTATTATGAACAATTAGAAGTATTCTTGAAAAAAAAATCCCTTTATTAGCCATTTCCATCCCACTGCTTTCTGACAGACAATGGTTTTTGTTTTATGTTATTGTATCATTTTGTTCTGCTTTGCTTTTACTAACTCTACCATTTTGTATTTCCATTATGGATTGAAGCATATAATATGTAGATAATTTTACTGGTTTCTTTAATTCTGTAATATGCATTAAGTTTATTTCATAAACATCATAGCTTGTTAAATAATTTATCTTTGACACTGATTGATATGCCTTTTGTAATTGTATCATATGTATTTATCCTCCATCCATCATCTATGAATAACTTGGCTGTTTCTAAGCTTAGTAATTGTAAAACCATTTCTATGGTTATTGAAACTTATATACCTAACTTTTCAACTTCTTTTATTAACTACAAATGAACATGAATGTTCAATTATGAAGGAAGAACATTTTTAGTTTCATTGAATACCACTTAAAAATTCTTCCAAAGTGCCTACACATTTGCACATAGTCTGGCTATTAAGCAAATTTCTTCTCAACAAATGTTATTGCATGCATAAATTTAAAGCAAATTCCTTGTGAATTCCGTGAGTTTACTGAGCCATGTAAGATGCATTTACTTCTGGAATCCTAAGGATATCCTAAGGATGGAATGGTTCATTAGGAAGAACTTCACAGCACCTGTGTGCAGACTTCCTTATCTCCTTCTCTCTCAAGTTACTCATACCTGAAGCTTCTATTTGAATTATCTTAACATCCAGTTAAGAATTATCTTAACATCCAGTGATAGTATCATGACCTGACAAATGGCAGGAAACAAAATTTCTCAAGGTCTCCTCCAGGTCACAGAGTATTTAGGACTACCTCAAAAATCAATTCAAACATTTTCCCAGATAGTTTTAGGGAGTGCAAAGGTGGAGAAGCATTGTCTAGTGAATTGCAACATACTCTGTACCATCTAACTTGGTACGCATTGCTTCTCTCTACATTTTGTCACAGCAGAGAGACAGGAGATTGCTGCATAAGCAATTGCAGAAAAATAGTGGAAAAAAAAAACAGCTCTACATGGACTAGTTAGTGGTGATAAGAAAGAGACATGAGTACTGCTATACTTGACTTTGTGATGAAGATAATGAAGTGATTCATATATTAATGTGAAATGCTAGGTTAGGTAACTGAATACCTGAGGAACCACATTACTGTGAACTAGCATCTCCTCTACTGACAAGAACAGTTTGACCGTACCTCAAAGATGTCAGTCTCCTGGGCCACACCCATGGAGTTTGCTTATACCTCAGCTCACAATATACTTCAAGCTCTCAAGATGGATTTGATATTGAACCTACAGATAACATTAAATGAAATTGGCACATACACCAAGAAATCAACGATCTCATTTAACTAAGTTAACTTTCAGATAAAATACATAGTGATTTTGAGATATAAAAGGTTCACCTCTGTTCTTGCCTTCTACATTCTATAAGTCTTCAGTGCTCACATGGTAGAAAAGGTGATGGCTACATCTATCAATTTTCATTGCCTCAATACTTTTCTTTATTACTTGATAAGAAAATTAATAGATTTGAAATTCATTCTTTCTTTTTAAATTCTGGGTGATAACAGTAGCAGTATCATTGTATTGAAAAAAGAAAATGCTGAAATTTAAGCACAGAAGTAGGCATATTGAATGCTCTAATAGGGTAAGGTACATATGGTCATTTTGATATTAAGAAGTATGATGGTCAATTATGACACATTTTTGAGGTATCAAAAGGAATAAAGAATATATTTACTGTCTTTTACAACTTTTTGTTATGGAGAAAAGAAAGTATGTGTAAATTCAAAGGAGGGCATGGAGTTTCTTAGAGAAGATATTGCTGCTAACACATTGCAACATCAAGTAGAATCCCTTTCCTTACAGTAGTAATAATGTAAACTTCAATATTTCACTTAAAAAGTCACTTAATATTTCACTTAAAGTCCATAATGGAAGTAAGTGTATTCAGGTCACAGTGCTCCTAACATTAGAGTCCTTTTATCTTGAAATCCGGAAAGTGGCAACATAAATATCCCCTTCCCATCATCAGCTTCAGGTAGCCACCATTCTAATTTTTATATCTATAACTTTTGAAATGATATTTTCTTTCATTATAACTAGAGCTACATAGAATTTGACCTCTTATGACTGCATCATTCTGTTAGAATTATAACCTCAAGATTCTTCCAACTCTCTAGAATGTGATAGGCTTTCTTTCTTTTCTTTGGCATTTGTAGCATTACCATGTAAATCCTGCCACATTTTAACAATACAGTCATCTGGTGATAGGCAGTTTTCTCTTTTTACCTCTCTGATTGGTGGTTCCTATGTCTATTTCATTTTGCATATTTTATGAAATGCTCATATTGCTTTTTTCAAACCTCTCCATCATTTACCTTATCACCAGTCAGAAAAGCATAAGGATACCAAAGTTCTTGCATTTTTTATTAGTTATTTTGTTTATTTACATTTCAAATGTTATCCCCCTTCGGGTTTCACCCGAAGCCCCTCACTCCCTGACTCCACCTTACTCCCCCTGCCTCCATGAGAGTGCTCCCCTACTCACCCACCCACCTACTTGCACCCTACCACCCGATGAATCCCTGAGTCCTGTGAAGCCTTGAAGTTCTTGAATTTTTACAAACATTTGATAATTTTCATTCCTTTGACTGGTATTCTTAATGGATAAGAAACATCCATATAACATCATTTTGATTTGTATGTATCTCATAATCAGCTATGTACTATTTAGTTGGCATGGTTGTAAACAGGACACTGATTAGAAAGAAAATTTAAATGCAGATTTATTTTTGCTTCTGGCTTTACAAGTCTGAATCTCCCCACATGTATTTGATTAGATTATCTTAGTTGAGGACAGTTTAGTGGTGGAGAGTCTTTATTTCAGTACAGATGGGTAGCCGGACAAGTATAAAGGACAGTGAGCAGATATTACTTTCGAAGGTGTGGATATAAACAACTCCTTAGCCCAAGTAGCCAACACCTGCAAAAATTCTTCAATGTGTCCAAAAGTAATGATACCAGTTAAAGATTAAGCATGTAACATAGGTTCTTAAAAGACATTTTTGCTCATGTTATCAAATTAGTCGTGTGGAATCGTCTTTACTTATGCCTTTCAGGAATTTATATTTCTATTTTAGCGATTGGCTCTTCTCAACTCCTTTGCTTATTTTCAAATTGGATATTTATTGTACTGTTATTGACTAATAAAATCTCCTACATATTCTGATGAACCGTCTCTCATTTGTTGTAAATTTTGCAAATGTTATATCCTGTTCTGCATGGTACCTTTTCATTTTTTAGATTAATATTGACTTAGTTTAAGATTCATATACTAATTTTGCTTCGCTGTTACTCCATTCCCTAACACTACTTTATTCTTTTATTTTAAGTATGTTTTATTTAATTTTTGAGATTTTCATACATATATGCAATATATTTTGATCACATCATCCCTTCCCTCCTACACAGTCTCAACGTTGCCAACCCAAATCTTCCTTTCAACTTCATGCCTTATTTAAGCCTACTAAGTTTGGTTAGTACCACCTATAGGTGCATGGGTTTACATCTATCTACTGATGTGTGAGCATCATACCGGAGGCCACATGCCTGAAATCTTCCCTCTATGAGAAGCCATCAACTGCCAGTAGCTATTCAGCTAGTGTTACGTCTCATTAAGCTTCTCCCCAAACTGTGGTACAATTTTGACTGACTTGAGCTTGTGCAAGTTGTGTGCACAACTATAGCCATTGCATGTTTGTTAGTCCAATGTACCTTATTCAAAACTACTGTTACATAGTAGTATTTCCTAACCTGTTTTCTACTATCTCTTCTAAGATATCATCTGAGTAGGGGGAAAGAGGCTTCCTATTGTATTCCAATGTGGCATTGATCACTACAGTGTCAGTTGCTTCTGCATTTTAATGAGTTGTCTCTGTACTAACCTGTCTCCCTACTAACCACAGCCCACTGCAAAACTCTCACTTCAAAGAGCATATGAATTAGCATTTCTAATCCACAAAGAGTTCAGTGGCATTTACTGAAACATTTACCTGCATCGAATATTGCTTGGTGTGATGGTTAGCTTTAATTGTCAACTTGTCACAGTCTAGGATCACTTGGAAAGATGAACTCAGTGAGTGAAGATCTAGATCAGGTTGGTCTATGAGTATGTCTGTGGGAGGCCACCTTGAGTATCCATTTATTAACATGGGAAAATACAACCTTAAAGTGGATGGCACTATTCCATGGTTTAAGGCTATTGACTATATAGGTATAGAGAAAGCTAGCTGAGTATGAGTGATGCACACATTCATTTCTTTCTGCTTGTCTCTGTTGGTATGTTGTATGCTGCTGTCACTAGTTCCTGTTGCTGTGAATCCTCATCAAGGTAAGATATAACCTGGAATTATCAGCTAAAATGATCACCTTATAATCTTGGTTATTTTTTATGGCAGTAACAGGAACACAACTAGATCCCTCGCCTAAAAGATGCTCATCAGACCCTCTGCTACCCATTCCAGCTCTCATACTATAATCTTCATAGCTCCATGACCTTTAAAAGTATGTTTTGAAATCTACATTTTGCTTCTTCCTAGAAAAAAATAATTTCAGATTACAAATCAAAGTCAAATTTAAATAGCTTGGCAGAGTCTTGTTGAGGATCAGTGCTAAAAAGGAATGTGAGAGCACGGAGCAGCTTACTAATGGAGAAAGACGTTGCTCGTCACTGGTTTCTAACAGAAGGCAAGGTGTAAGAATGACAGACTTCATGCCTCAGAAGTGAAGTATAACGATGTCCTCACTGTGAACTCTGATTTGAATTGCTGCTGATCAAAACTACTCTAGAAGGCTCTAAATACTGATGAGATTAACAATAATACATGCTTTTTCTATACATTTTTATGCTATCTCACTGGATGCAGGAAATAATGCCTGTAATAGTTTATTTTTCTTATCTTGAGCAGAGAATAACTATTGACATAAGCATTAGATATTACCTAAAATTACACACTCTGAAAGGAAAGTGCTGGGGTTTCATATCTGGGAGACTCCTAGAAGAAAGTCTGTGACCAGCCCATGAAGCAAATACCTAAGCACACTTGCTGCATGTTTATCACTCAGTCTTGTGTTTGACATCATTGATCGTGCAAGTGAGTGTCACTGTAAGCCTTATTTGTGACTATACAGAGTTTCATTTGTTCCATAATCTATTCAGGAGTCTGGAAGGGAAAGCAACTAGTGTCATTATGAAGAGGATGAGATAGGCGTGGCCATACAGGACACGATTTCAGCTGCGTAAGGTATTGAGTGAAAGTGTTGCAAGTTCAAGCCCACGTTGGGCTATAGGGTGAGATCAAGGTCATAGTGAGGAATTGTCTGAAAATGAAAATTAAATAAAAGATATGTGAATAAAAAAATAAGAGGTAGAGGTAACCCAAAAGATGCCCCAACATATAAAAAAGACACGTGCTCCACTATGTTCATCGCAGCCTTATTTATAATAGCCAGAAGCTGGAAAGAACCCAGATGCCCTTCAACAGAGGAATGGATACAGAAAATGTGCTACATCTACACAATGTAATATTACTCAGCTATCAAAAACAACGAGTTTATGAAATTTTAGGCAAATGGTTGGAACTGGAAAATATCATCCTGAGTGAGCCTAACCCAATCACAGAAAAGACATACATGGTATGCACTCATTGATAAGTGGCTATTAGCCCAAATGCTTGAATTACCCTAGATGCCTAGAACAAATGAAACTCAAGGCGGATGATCAAAATGTGAATGCTTCGCTCCTTCTGTAAAGGGGGAACAAGAATACCCTTGGCAGGGAAGAGAGAGGCAAAGATTAAAACAGAGACTGAAGGGACACCCATTCAGAGCCTGCCCCACATGTGGCCCATATATATACAGCCATCCAATTAGACAAGATGGATGAAGCAAAGAAGTGCAGAAGTGTAGATCTCTCCTGAGAGACA
This sequence comes from Rattus rattus, assembly GCF_011064425.1. Taxonomy (NCBI): domain Eukaryota; kingdom Metazoa; phylum Chordata; class Mammalia; order Rodentia; family Muridae; genus Rattus; species Rattus rattus. Next base: position 11,030,294 of record NC_046160.1, on the reverse strand, counting down.
CAGCCAGAATACAGCAAATACAGAGGCGAATGTCAGCAGCAAACCACTGAACTGAGAATAGGACCCCCGTTGAAGGAATCAGAAAAAGAACTGGAAGAGCTTGAAGGGGCTCGAGACCCCATATGTACAACAATGCCAAGCAACCAGAGCTTCCAGGGGACTAAGCCACTACCTAAAGACTATACATGGACTGACCCTGGACTCTGACCTCATAGGGCAATGAATATCCAGTAAGAGCACCAGTGGAAAGGAAGCCCTGGGTCCTTTAAGACTGGAACCCCAGTGAACTAGACTGTTGGGGGAAGGGCGGCAATGGGGAAGGGTGGGGAGGGAACACCCATAAGGAAGGGGAGAGGGAGGGGATGTTTGCCGGAAACCGGGGAAAGGGAATAACCGAAATGTATATAAGAAAATATTCAAAAAAAAAAAAAAAAAAAAGAGGTAGAGGTAGTCTATAGAGAAAGAATCCAATATGCCATGAGAGTTCTTGTAAAATCCTCTGGAACGATTTTTCCATCTATTATTATGTCTTTGTGGTTCTGATATGTATACATGAGTGTGGACACATACATATCACAGAATCCTTGGGTTTATCAGAAAACAAATTTTACAAGTGCCTCTCTTTTCTACTATAAAATTCAGGGATTGTATTTGGGATATCAGACTTATACACCAAGTTCTCCCATCTACAGAGCCATCTCACTGCACTGAAAATGAGACAACGCTACAAAGTGCCTTTTCCACTGTGTGATCTGCAGAAAAGTTGAGGCAATGTTATCTAATTTGTTGAAAGTGAACCAAGAAACAACAATGCACATGATGTATTTTTCTGGTTCAGAGCTCTTTAATAATATCATAACAATGTCTATGTTAATTCTAGTATGATGTCACAAGGAAAAAGATAAATGACCTTGATGCCATTTATATATGATGCCTGATGTGTAATTGAGAAAGTTTCCTTCTCAACATTGTCAAACAGAATATGTGTCTTCCTATCTATGAAATCTTCTGAGTACTGAACCATGAACTAAAGCCTCAAAGTCTAGAATGTTGAAATGGTATTGCTAAAACTGAAAGTCAAAGTTAGAAAAAACTGTGGCTTTCAGAGTCCCGATGATAAGATAAAACAAGAATGTCAGATATGGAATAAATTTTATTTATTAATTTTAATAATGTGCAAGTATTACCTGCATTTATGTTCACTACATACAAGCCTAGCATGTCTACAAATTCATAGTCCTTACATTTTAATCTGAGGAAGGAAGTTTCTAAGATATGCCTACATAACGTAATGTAAATGAAATATATCCTACATGACGTTAGACATCGGATAGAAAGTCCATGCAACTTTGTGTTCTGTAGGAGGATTGTCACTGGTACAATCCCACTGCTGGATGTCAATCATGGACATAATTTCTGCTTCTCATAAAGGCTGTAGATCATGTGTCATTCATTCACAACATTTCAGTTGAACTTTTTAGACCATTGTTTTCTTGAAGATCTATTCTAGATAGTCTAGATTGTTCTACACAACCACTGAATGAGGCATCATATGCTAGGAAAACACAGGCTTACATAGTAGAGTTTCATTGTCTACCAGGAGCCTCAAAGAGGCAGTTTCAAAACCAAGCTAAATTAGTAGCATTTGAGGAAAGCTAGCTACGTTTTCCTTGTGGCTTCTACACACACATGCATGCATACCCACAACACTCATAAACCTGCACAAGTGAGAAAATACACACATGCTCATGAATACAAAATGTATAAACTTTACCATATTAAGTAATATATAAAAATTAAAATTGTTCTAAAATTGAAATTTCAACTCAAGGAATTATGGCCAATTAGGCCACAATTTTTTGAGCATATGTTTTGCACCCCTCAAAAAACAACGATGTAGGTAGTTTAGAGTTTAATTTGAGGGACCTAAAGAAATGTTTATATGATCAAATTAAAAATGACATTTAAATATATTTTATCCAGGAAGAAACAGCTCATTAAAATGCCTCAATTGTATTAGTCATTGGAGAAATGCAATTTGAAAAGATGGTCTGTCTCACTCCCACCATATTGATTACAAATGTTTTACTTCAAGGGTTTAAGAGAGTCGATGAGTAATAAACTGTCATCTGTTCCTGGTAGGAGTGGTTTTAATTTGTAGCATCAATTTCTGTGCCAATTTGATAACATGTAACCAGTTATTATAGAGCAAGGAAGATGAAGTCATTGCAGCTGTAGTAACCCACGAACAGGGATGGATCTCAACTGATAAATTAAGAGACTCAAGAAAGTCCATAAAAGTAGATATTTATACTTTACATGCATTTTTATATAAAAGCAAAATTATTTACAAGAGGGCGCCAGTCCATTTGGATTGTTAAACAGAACCCACCTGAACTACAGAGGGGAAGATGTATTATTATGGTGCTAACAGACACAATTAAAGGTTCCGGAATTTGATGTCTCCTAAAAGCTACAGCCTCTGAGTGAGGCAGAGGATGCAAGACAAAAAGGACCTCCAGCAAATACCTGTATCTGGAGGGACCGGTATTTGCACTTACAAAAGAGGAGCTCTCCTAGCCTAATCCTCCCTCTGCCTTTGTCTCACTGGCAGCAATTAAATTCTGGACAGCACAAGTAAAAATTCCAAACAAAAATGTAATAAATTTCCCAATAGAAACATTTTAAATGGGATTTCACTGCAGGAGGTAGGGGAGTTCGGGCCTCTCAGAGATCACGAAATAATCAGCTTGGCAGGCAACATGCCCGTTTGTGGAATGGAGAGGAGTTGAGATGCCCAAGTGTGAGTTTTCCTTGTCATTGTCATAAGGAGCCAGCCACCGCTTGACTGGTCCTTGACATCTATAGGACTGCTTATGCTGTATAAGCGTTTTCATTTCCCCATTTGAATAATCTTATAAATTCTCAGATGAAGAGCTGCAGCTACAAAACTTGCCAGTCACACACAAATCTTTCCATTACTCCTAACTTGGTTTTTATCAATTTCTTCCCATAATGGGAAGAACTTTTTGATAAGTATTCCATCATGCATATCCTCAACATCAAACCTCGGCACTGGGAATTCTCATTGTTTTATACCAAGGAAGCAATTTTCTTCTTCCCCCCTTTCAATTAACATAAAAAGGACACAATGTTAGATAGATATGGTATCACTTATAACTTTGTCACGAGTTGGGGTACGAACACTTAGTATGAGCAAAATACATTGTATAAAATACTCAGCCAATTAATTAAAATATTTAAAGAAAAACATTATTCTTTGATAATTTCATACAGTGTATTTTTTCTTAGCCCCAATGCTACCAGATCTTACTCCACCCCTTAGCTAACCAATTTCAAGTTCATGTTGGTACAGAGGTTGTGGTTCAGCGTTGGTTTTCAATATGGACTGGATTTTTGTCCATTTGTATATTTCATTTCTCAATACATAGAACTCACTTCCAAAATAAAACCTATAAATATCCACCTAGCATCAGGAACTGATAGTTTTGGGGGTTAAAAAGCTAAATTCACACAACTACTGAAGTGCCAAAAGTGACGGGAAAAAAGGGAAATGAAACAGTGAGAAAAGAAGCCAGAAGCCAGACATTAAGGAATCTCAAAGTCTAAGTCTAAAGCATCCATGCCCGACTGTATATGAGCAAACAGTCACAGGAAAACTCTGTGACTGCAGAGACCAATAACATATATACTCTAAGAGCACACATTTATCAATTTCCTGTAAGGAATAAGCACTGTTAGAAGTTGAGGAAATGCAAAAAATGAAATAACATTGAAGTTAACTAACGTCCATTGTTTCTAGGATGTGGGGTTTCTCTCTTTGTGAATCAACCAGCATTCACTGTTTCAGAGAAGGGTGGGGATCCTGGGATCTCAGTTATCAAGACAGATGTTTTCCCTCTTTCTGAATACAGCCCTGACTAAGGATGGCAAGCCATGCTTGAAATTGCTTCCCATTATTATTGAGGCTCTAACTTGGTCTTGAGATGCTTAGGAGTATAAGGCTATCCTTTTTGCATTCTCTAAAGCAATGGATTTTTATACGGGGAGTCAGAACACAGTTGATTCTTCACACATTCACTCATATTTATTTCCTAAAAGTTTTATTAATAGTGATATCATGGAGTTTTGAGTGTGTGTTTTATATATATATATATATATATATATATATATACACACACACACACACACACATATATACATATATATATATATAAGCTGTGTTAAAATGAGAATTCTTTAAAATAAATTTATAATGTACACTTAAATTATATTAATCTTTTAGGACCTCAGATTATAGTATGTCTCTAACATTTACAGAGAATTTTCATCATACAAGTTTTTCTAGAAATTCTAGTTTGCACTGTGAAGGGCAGAGTTTACAGGAAGTGATGCTTCATGGACCTGCTCTTCCTCCTCTTGTCTCCTCCCTCCTTCCCCCATTGCACTAATCTGTCAAAGTGGCATCTCTTTCCTAAGTACAAACAGAGCTGACTGAATCTGCTTTTATTGGTGAATCTCCAAACTCACGGAAGGTACACCATTTCCTTACACCATTTTTCCTTAAATGTGTTTAACCTCATGACAGTCATAGTCCTTTCTGGGTAATGCCTTTTGTCTCATAGGAACCAGTCTGAAGGAGAAAGGAACTTCAGTATGGAGAGGAAACTAGCCTTATGTCTGTGCGTGTAATGCATTATCATCCTGAGAACATTTCTTCATCCAAGGACTTATCAATACCAAGAACTGGATCCCTTAGATTATTGGCATGTTTACACACAGCTTGTTTTAAAAGCAACACTGAAAGCTAATAGCACTGAGATATGATTTGTTTGTTACCAAGATAAGAGTTGTTTTGTACCCTGGGTTCGGTCCCCAGCTCCAAAAAAAAGAACCAAAAAAAAAAAAAGTTGTTTTGTAGTCTTGATATTTTAACCTCTATACAGAAAAGTTAATATTAACAAGTTCAGAGAGTACTTTTAAGAATATTTTCCAAATTGTGTTTCTTTTATCTTTCCCGTGTACCATTACCTTTGTGACTTGTGGCTTGGTTCACACAGAACAGAATGTACTTTCTTCTGAATTGGTTTGAAAAAAAAGTTGTTTTTAACTTATGTAACCATGAAGACTTCTGGGTTGTAGTGACTAAGAATCTTTATCAGCATCTACGTAGTCGATTGTACAATTCAAGGGGTGCTAGTAGCACATGGCAAAATTTTACAATTTGTAAAAACCTGTTACCTGAAACAACCAGATTCTTGTTTCGGGAGACATCCTTCATTAATTGTCAACCTTTCCCTACAGTACTGCAATACTATGATTCCTACTACATTTAAACTTCAACCAAGGTTTCAAAGAAAAGTCAGATAAATTAAAAAAGCTGGGTTCATTTAGTCTTGGTTTATCAAGTTTTATTAAATCATAGATTAAAGAGAAGGTTAAAAAGTACTGTAGTCATTTGAATTTTGGCATCATTGTTTGTACATATTAGTGACAAGAACGTAGAATATTGTATACACTGATTTTAATTTAGCAGTCTACAAGATACTTAGCTCTGGCCAGAGTCTCTGCAAGGATCTGTGGTTGCAGTGTGGTAAGTGCTTGGAGGTGTTCTTGTACCATCAAGCACATTAATTTCCCAAAAGATTTATGAAAAAATTGAGAGAATAAGATGAGAAAAAATTTAACCAGGTCCGGGCAGCAAATGTATAATTTAATGAGACATTTTTGGTTCAAATGATAGAGTGCACATGCGGTAGGGAATATGTCTTATTTCCTTTATTTTTTCATTAAATGGCCAGGGGACAAAATTCAGCTAAAACATCATAGTGATTTCTAAAGTAACTAATCACCTGCTGATGGCCCATCCTACTTATATACCTTATTTTATTAATTCTATAAAATGCATCATTAATAATTAATCTATTCATTTTGTATAAGAAATAGGCCTGCAATTAAAAATTAGACCTATTACAATAATTCTTTTCTTTTCCTTGGAGAAATAGAAAGTATCTTTTTATTTTAAGAATCTGTAATCTTTTCTTTCCACATTTCTTCTTCGATACTTTGCAGTTTATCTCGATATCTAATATTTGGCACATATTAAAAATAAATGCTTATGAAAATGAAAGGTATTTATTACTCACAACTCTTAAAAACACAAACTAATTTTTAATTTGTAGACTGCTAGAAAAGAAGTAATTCAGGTGAGTTCACTAGAGCTTATTAAATTATTTTATTATTTTATTTATTTATTTATAATCCAGCCTTCTCCCCGCCCCCCAATCCTCCCTCCCACAGTTCCTCATCCTATTTCTCCTCCCCCCATCTCCAAGAGGATTCTGCTTTCGCCACAAGACCTCCCCACTCCCTGGGGCCTAAAGTCTCTTGAGGATTAGGGACATCTTCTCCCACTGAGGCCAGATCCTGCAGTCCTCTGCTACATATGTGTCTGAGGTGGGGGTGCGGCTCCTACCAGCTAATATATGTTACCTGGATGCAGGCTCAGTGTCTGGGAACTCCCAGGGGTTGGGGTTAATTGAGATTGCTGGTTTTCCTATGGGGTTGCCCTCTTCTTCAACTTCTTCAGTCCTTTCTCTAATTCAACCAAAAGGGTACCTGACTTCAGTTAAATGGTTGGATGTAAGTATCTGCATCTGTCTCAGTCCGCTGTGGCTCTCAGAGGACAGCCATGCTAGGCTCCTGTCCGTAAGCACACCATAGCCTCAGTGGTAGTGCCAGGGCTATGTGGTGTCTTCCTATGAGTTGGGTCCCCGGTGGTCTGGTCACTGGACTGCCTCTCCTTCAGTCTCTTTTCCACTTTTGTCCCTGCAGTTCTTATAGACAGGGACAATTCTGGGTCAGAAATTTTGAATGTGGGTTTGCAATGTTATTCCTCCACTTGAGGTCCTATATATCTACTGGAGGTAGACTCTTTGCGCTCCAACTCTCCACCATTGGGCATTTCATCTAAGGTCAAGCCCATTGAGTCCTTAGAGTCTCTTACTTCCTAGGTCTCTGCTACTTTTTAAGAGGGTCTCCCCACCTTCTACCGGGAAAGGCTGAGTATTTCCATTCTTTCTGCTAAACCTCTGGGCTTCTCTCCTGTTCCTTCCCACCATACAAAATCCTGTTCCCCCTTTCTCCTTCTAATCCTCTCTCCCACTCAGATCCCTCCTTCCCTCTGCCTTTCCTGATTATTTTCTTCCCTCATCTAAGTAGGATTGAAGCATCCCCATTTGGGCCTTTCTGTTTGTTAAACTTGGGTTGCATTTTAGGTATTCTGTACTTTTTACTGATATCCACTTATTTGTGAGTACATACCATGCAGGTCTATTCAGGTCTGAGTTACCTCACTCAGGAAGATATTTTCTAAGTCCATCCATTTGCCTGCAGAATTCATGAAGTCCTCATTTTTAATAACTGAATAGCATTCAATTGTGTAAGTGAACCACATTTTCTGTATCTGTTCCTTGATTGAGGGATATCTGGGTTGTTGTCAGGTTCTGGCTGTAACAAATATGACTGCTGTGAACAAAATGGAGCACATGTTCCTGTGGTATGGTGGGGCATCTTTTGGGTATCTGTCCAAGAGTGTTAAAGTTGAGTCTTCAGGTAGATATACTTCAAATTTTCTGAGGAACCACCTGATTGATTTCCAGAGTGGTTGTACCAGTTTGCAATCCCACCAGCAAAAGAGAAGTGTTCCTCTTTCTCCACATCCTTGCCTGTATGTGTTGTCTTTTGAGATTTGTATTTTGTTTTATGTTGAAATCCTTGATTGACTTAGATTTGAGTTCTGTGCAAGCTGACAAATGGATCTATTTTTGTTTTTCTACATACAGACTATCAGCAAGACCAGCATCATTTATTGAAGATGCTTTCTTTTTTCCATTGTATATATTTTGGCTTCTTTATCAAATGCCAAGTGTCCATAAGTATGCGAGTTTATTTCTGGGTCTTTCATTCTATTTCATTGATTGACCTGTCTGTCTCTGTACCAATACCATGCAGTTTTAATCACTATTGCATGAACAGCTTGAGGTCAGGGATGGTGATTTCTCCTGGAAGTTATTTTATTGTTAAGAATTGTTTTCTGTATCCTGCAGATTATTTTTCCATATGAAGTTGAGGATTGTTTTTTCCAGGTCTATGAAGAATTCTGTTGGAATTTTGATGGGAATTGCATTGAACCTGTACATTAATTTTGAAGATGGCCATTTTTACTATGTTAATCCTATTAATCCATAAGAATGGGAGATCTTTTCATCTTCTGAGGTCTTCTCTGATTTCTTTCTTGAGAGACTTGAAGTCCTTGTTGTCCAGATCTTGCACTTGCTTGCTAAGCGTTACATCAAGATATATTATACTATTTGTTGCTATTGTGAAGGGTGTTGTTTCTCAGCCTATGTATAATTTATATAAATGAAGGTTACTGATAGGTTTGAGTTAATTTTAAATCTGGCCACTTTGCTAAAGTTGTTTATCAGTTCTTTGGTAGAATTTTTGTGGTCACTTATCATCCACAAGTAGTAATTCCTTGACTTCTTCCTTTCCAATTTGTATCCCCTTGTTCTCCTTTTGTCTTATTGATGTAGATAGAAGGTTGAGTACTACATTGAATAGATATGGAAAAAAATGCGCAGCCTTGTCTTGTTCTTGCTTTTAGTGCGATTGCTTCAACTTCAAGTATTCCTGCCTTTAATTTGATATTGTCTGTTGGTTTGCTGTATAGTGCTTTTAATATGTTTATGAATGGGTGTTGATTTCCTGGTTGTTCCAAGACTTTTACCATGAAGGGCTATTGTATTTTGTCAAAAGCTTTTTCAGCATCTAATGAGATGATCACGTGAGTTTATATAGTGGATTAATTTAATGGATTTCCAAATGGAACAAACATGAAATTTGAGTTTAAAAAAGGAAGAAAATACTCCCATGCATTCAGTTAACAAAAAGAATGAAGCTGTCTCCAATAAGTCATTATAGTCACCAATGGATGTGATACATTAACCCAGAAGCATCAAAGTCTTAGGAATAAATTTCTCATTTTATTGACAAGGTGGTTTAATTAATACTCAGTTCATCAGTCAGTATACTATTTCCTATAATCTGTTTTCTTAGTTAATAGATTTCCATTTTCCTAAATAATTGCAATGAAAAGATTTGAGTTTCATGAAAATTATATAAACATGTGGTTTACTGGGAAGTATCTTTGTTCTCCCAGATATTGCAATGAGTTCGTGGAAAATGAAGGGCAATCCATGATATGTGGTACTCAACATAATGATGCATCTCCTCCAGGATTTAAAGGAGCAGATTCAATCAAATATGCAGCACTGCTGCAAGGCAAGCACAGGGCCAAGACATAACAACAACCAAGAAATAAACAGCTCTGTCCAGACTCTGACATTGAGTTTAAGAATGATGTTGAGAAGTTAAAATCTGAAAAACTTCTTGGGAATTTAAGAACTCTTTTTTGAGGATTTTATACTTGAGTACTACAGCTAGATCATTTCTCTCCTTTCTTCTGTATCCATCTTCTGATTTGCCCTAAATTCTATTAAATACATGATCTCTTATTTAGTTATTTTGCATAAGTATATTCGACTGACTCCATTTAGAGTTGCACCTATGTGCACGTTTAGGAGCTGACAGCTTGGCATTCATAACCTATAGGGGCACATCATTAGAGGAAGCTGGTTTTTCCTCTTTAAACACCCATTAATAACAGAACTCCTTATCAGGAAGTATGGTCTTGTGATATTTTCTCTATTTAGGATAGAGTCCCAACTAACATTGGAATTGGTAAAGGTCATGTTCGAATGACCATCATTTTGAAATTTTCCTATTATGTAAAGAAGGACCTGTCTCACAGTAGCCATCTTGGTCTTCATTGTTCTCAATCTTTCTGTTCCTTCTTGCACTGTCTTTTTCTGAGTGTTCAAACTAACAATTTTACTGTAGAGGTATCCACCAGGACCAGACATACATGGTCATTTGTTCTTTCCATTTTAGCAAGTTGTGGTTTTTAGTAATGTATTCAGTCTGCTTTAAAAAAGAAATGTCTTTAATGAGAGGTTGAGTGCTGTACTTATCTGTGGGCTTAATAACAGTTATTTGTAATGCATATAGAAATTATGCAGGTTTAGAACTGCAGTATTACTTTAGTACCCAAACTGGTATTGACACAGCATAAAAGAAAATTACAGGTCAATACCAGTGAATAACAGAAGTAATTTTTTAAATAGTTATAAGTCAATTATGGATATATATCAAAATGATCATCTTTCAGGATCAAGTTAGTTTGAAAAATGAGTTATAAAATTATATAAATGCACATATAAAGTGTCCATAAGTAGAGAAAAAACATGAAGCAATCCTATTAATTTCAGGAGTGAGACAGAGTGATACTCTTAATCTATATTCTTTTTCAATGTAGTGCATGAAATATGAGCTGGAGCTATAAGATAAAGAAGCAAATTAACACACACACACACACACACACACACACACAGAGAGACACACACACACACCCCATAAAGATCAATGGAACAAAATAGAAGACCCAAACATGAAGGCATTTAACTGCAGTCATCGGATATTTAGCAAAGATGGCAAAAATAAACACCTTCCATAAATGGTGCTCAGAAAAATCGATGCCTCTAAGAAACTTCTAGAAAGATACATTAGAATTTTTTTGAGAACAGAGTTTATTGGCATAAACATGCTATGTTGATTGCTTACATTTTCCTTTTATAGCTAAGAACAAAAAATCTCAATATGGATGCATGTGGTATTACATATTAAGGAGGTAAGATAATAGATTCCAATGTATATACAAATATGATAGTGTTATGTGTTCTTAGAATTTCCATTATTATTGGAATATAAAGAGAAGAGATATGTTGTAAGAAGGGTAGCTAATGAAGTCAGCCAGGTCTAAATCATTAGAACTCAACCTCCAGTATTTAGCATTTACCTAAAATAGACTGCAAGCTTAAACAGAACTCCCTAGTTCTCATGTCAGCTGTAAAAATAAATAGGTAAATGGTTTTGCTTTTAAAACTTATACAGTCATGGAAGCAATAGAAAGATCCAGAGGAAATAGAAACTAAGAGGATGCTTTACAAATGATGGGATTCAGCATATGTCCATAGCCCACACACAGCAGAGCCCTAAAGATAATGAGCAAAGTGATTGTCATCTCCAGGATCCTCCCTAGTACTGAATGTACAATTAAATTACTGCTTAAAGGCCAGAATGAATAATTTTCTTTATAATATTAAGCATAAAACTTGACAAGGAAACTTATGCCAATGTTTTTGTGCATATCGCATAACACTTTACATCTGAGTGTTCCTGAGTCATTTTGTTTTAATATAATATACTTTGTACTTGGTGTTTGAATGACATTAAGGAAGGTGTGACATTTTAGAGAATTGTCTTTCTCCTCCTGGTGAACAAATGGAAATGAAGGTAGGCAGCAAACATTCGTGAGTGCTTTCACATGATATAAGAACTTAGTCATACTGCATTTCTAGCTGAACATTTAATTCAATGGGATTCACTTCTCCTGAGTAGGAGAGGAGAAGCTGTGGGATGAAATGAGCATTTGGCTGTGAGCTGGAATTGAGAGCTTGACCCCAGGCTTGCCGATAGCATGCTTGATGACTTCCATCTTTTCTACCTTGCTAAGCACAAGCTGCTTATTAACATGAATATTCCATAGACAATGCTGATCACACCCTGTAAGAACTGTTGGGTTGTATGTCACATTTGGACCTTATAAATGATTGCTAATGGAGGTGAAATAAGTACAAAATTTGAGGGTAGTTCTTCATTTTGGGTGGATATTCTGATTTTTATATAGTTTAAATTATTCTGGTCATTGTATGAATAAAAAGCTGTTTATTTACAAAGGAAAACGAATTCTTTCATTATTGTTTTAGAATCATCTTGAGAGTATAATGAATACTTAATGACCGTCATTCTGAAAAATTCCAAATTCATGACTACAAATGGAGTCCCAGTGTACTTAATGAATTTAACTTGAAGGTCACACGTCAACAAAGTTTGTAATAAGAATCCAATTAACTGGGTGACAATGTATTCAAAGGTAGCTGGAGTCCTAATAAAAATAGGAAGGTGTTGATTTTTTTAAAAGAAATAACCCAAGTGTATCTCTATCTAGCAGAACAAGAACAAAGTAAATTCAATCCTAATGTCTTCATAAAGTAAGACTATGGCCCTTCAAGTGTTTGTGCCATGCCTCATTCTGAAAATAGTGCTCACTGCACAACACAATAAAGAATCACAGTGTCAATACTATCCTCCATCAGCAACTGCTGGATTCTGTTGTACTCTATTGAAGTCACTGAGTACAGACAGAGACTAACAGTTTTGCCTGTCCTTGCAAATAGAAAACAATGAAAGCTCAAATACCATTCAATGCATACACATGCAAAACCTAGTGGAATTTCATTGTCATCTGACAAGCCCTATGTCTCCAATTTTACCTGGGCTGTTTTTGTGTGTTTCTTTTTTTTTGTATTTGTTTTACATAAAAACTTCCCTCTAGATTCTAAAGAATAAAATGAATGATCAAAAACTAAAAGAAGCCTGCTTCATAGGACATGATATTTCTGGATGATGAAAATTTATAACTCATCTGACCAATTCAAATTTGAGGTTGCTATTATAGAGGTATTCATTACAAAAGACTTCAAAGACATCTGGATTAACAGATAAGAAGAAATTAAATGAAATGTATCTAAAATCCTAAGGGACAGTAAATATTTTCAATAAAATTATAGAAAAAAGAAAAAACTTTCTCCAACCTAAAGCAAAAGATGCCCATGAGCATACTAGAAGCCTATAGGACCAGAAAAGAAATTCTTCCTGTCACATAATAACCAAAGCACCAACTGCACAAAACAATGAAAATATTAAAAGCAGTAAGAGTAAAAGATCAAGTAAAGACAGACCAATCAGAGTTACAACAGACTTTTCAATGGATTCTAAGAGCCAGAAGATCCTGGGCAGATAGATGTCATACAGACCATAAAAGAACAATAATGCCAGCCCATGCTACTATATCCAGCAAAATTCTCAATTACCATACATGGAGGAACCAAAATATTCCATGACAAAGTCAAATTTAAACAAGAGTTTCCTACAAATCTAGCCTTACAAAAGACAATACTTGGAAGAATCAAACATGGGAGGGAAAATATACCCTAGAAAAAGCAAGAAATTATTCTTCTTTCAACAAACTCCAAAAGAAGATAGCCACACAAACATAATTCCACCTCTACCAACAAAAATAACAGGAAGCAACAATCACTGGTCCTTAATAACTCTTAGAATCAATAGACTCAATTCTCCAATAAAAAGACACAGATTAACAGACTGGATATGTAAAGAGGACCCAGCATTTTGCTGCATTCAGGAAACCCATGTCAGTGACAAAGACAGACACTACCTCAAAGTAAAAGGCAGGGAAAAATTTCCTGAGAAGTTTAACAGCACATCTGAAAGCTTTGTAACAAAAAGAAGCAAATGCATTCAAGAGGGAATAGACAGCAAGAAATAATCAAACTCAGGGTTGAAATCAACCAAGTAGAAACAAAGAAAACTATACAAAGAACAAATAAATAAAAAAAGGAAAAGGTTGTTTGAGAAAATCAACAAATATATAAACCCCTTAGCCAGACTAACCAGAGACAGTATGCAAATTAAAAAAAGATATGAAAAGGGAGAGATAAGAACAAAAATTGAGGATACTCAAAAAATAATCAGATCCTACAACAAAAGCCTATATTCAACAAAACTGAAAAATCTGGATAAAACGGATAATTTTCTAAACAGATACTAGGTATCACAGTTAAATCAGGATCAGATAAACATACAAACAGCACCACAACTGCTAAAGAAATATGGAACAGAGAATGAAAGAAAGTCTATCCTGAGACTGCTACACATGGGGATCTATCTTACGGTCAGTCACCAAACCCAGTCACTACTGGGGATGCCAAGCAAGAGGTGCCTGCTAACATGAGTCTGATAGAAAAAAACAAAAACAAATAACAACAACAACAACAACAACGAGTCTGAGAGAGCTGTCTCCTGAGAGGCTTTGACAGAGCCTGACAAATAAAAAAGAAAAATGCTCACAACCAACAATTAGACTAAGAACTGGGTCCCTAATGGAAGAGTTACAGAAAGGACTGAAGGAGCTAAAGGGGTTTGCAACCCAATAGGAAGAACAACAATATCAACCCACCAGATAACCCAGAGCTCTCAGGGACTAAACTACCAACCAAAGAGTACACATGTAGCTACCCATGGCTCCAGTTACCTTGTGCCAGAGGATGAGCCTTGTCAGGAATTAATGAGAGGCCCTAGGTCCTGTGAAGGCTTGATGCCCCAATGTAGGGGAGGGTCAGGGCAGGGAGGCAGCATGGAATGGAAGGGGAAGTACCCTCATGCTGGCAGGGGGTGAGAGGATGAGATTGGGGTTTACTGAGGTGAACTGGGAAAGGGAATAACATTTGAAATGTAAATAAAGAAAATATCCAATAAAAAAATGTCTCCTGGAAAAAAACAAACAAACAAACAAACAAAACAAAACCCTGGACCAGATGGGTTTAGTGCAGAATCCTTTGAGACCTTCAAAGTAGACCTAATACCAATACTCTTCAAACTATTCTACAAAATAGAAACAGAAGGAACACTACCTAATTCCTCCTGCATTGATACCTAAATCACACAAGGACTCAATAAAGAAAGAGTTCTTCACACCACAGGAAGAACAAAATTATCAAATTACCAGACCTCCCCCCCCCCAGAGCTCCCAGGGACTAAACAACCAACCAAAGAGGATACATGATAGACTCATGGCTCCAGTCGCATATGTAGCAGTGGATGGCCTTGTTGGACATCAATTGGAGGAGAGTCCTTTGGCCCTGTGAAGGCTCAATGCCCCAGTGTAGGAGATTGCAGGGACAGGGAGGCAGGAGAGGGTGTGTGGGTGGGGGAGGACCCCTCATAGAAGCAGGATAAGGGAGCATGTCATAGGGGTTCCTGGATGGGAAATTGGGAAAGGGGATAACATTTGAAATGTAAATAAATAAAATATCCAATAAAAAAGAAAAAGTACTTTAAACCAACTTCCCTCATGAATATTAATGCAAAAAATACTTAATAAATTTCTTGAAAACTGAATCCAAGAATACATCAAAACTATCATTCACCATAATCAAGTAGGCTTTATTCCAAAAAAGGTTCAATATACAGAAATCCATCAATGTAATCTACTATATAAACAAACTCAAGAAAACATCACATAATTATCACATTAAAGGCTGAAAAATGCATTTGATAAAATTCAAAACCTCTTCATGTTAAAAGTCTTGGAAAGAGCAAGAAATCAAGGTCCATACCTAAACATAGTAAAAGCAATATATAATAAACCAGCAGTCAGCATCAAACTAAATAGAAAGAAAATTAAGGCAATTCCACTGAAATTAGGAGAGTGCTGCCCACTCTCTTTCTATCTATTCAATACAGTACTTGAAGCCAGAGCAATTAGAAAACAAAAAGAGCTCACAGTGATACGAATTGGAAGGAAGAAGTCAAAATATCACTATTTACAGGGTGATATGATAATAAGCATAAGTGACCTCAAAAATTCCACCAGAGAATTCCTATAGCTGATAAACCACTTCATCAAAGTGACGGAATATAAAATTAACTCAAACAAATCAGTAGCCTTCCTCTACTCAAAGGGTAAATGGACTGAGAGAATGGAAATAGGGAAATGAAATCATTCACAATAGTCACAAATAATATAAAGTGTCTAGGTGTGACTCTAAATAAGCAAGCGAACAACCTATAAGACAAGAACTTCAAGTCTCTAAAAAGATATCAAAGAAGATTAATATAGTAATATAGTAAAAATGGCCATTTTGCTCAAAGCAATCTACAGATTCAATGCAATCCCCATCAAAATTCCAACTTAATTCTTCATAGACTTAGAAAAAGCAATTTGCAAATTCATTTGGAATGGCCAAAACCCCAGGATAGGGAAACGGATTCTCAACCATAAAAGGACTTCTGTGGGAATCATCATCCAAGATTTCAAGCTGTACTGTTGAGCAATAGTGATAAAAAATGCATGATATTGGTTCACAGACATACAGGTAGACCAATAGAATAGAAATGAAGACCCAGAAATGAACCCACACACCCATGGTCACTTTGACATAGAAGCTAAAACCATCCAGTGGAAAAAAGACAGCATTTTCAAAAGATGGTTCTGGTTCAACTAGTGGTAGGCATTTAGGAGAATGCAAATTGATCTATTCTAATCTCCTTGTATAAAACTCAAGTCCAAGTGGATCAAGGACCTCCACATAAAACCAGTCACACTGAAACTGATAGAAGAGAAAATGGGGAAGATTCTCAATCACCTGGGTACAGGGGAAATTTTCCTGAACAAAACACCAATAGCTTATGCTCTAAGATCAAGAATAGACAAATGGAACCTCATAAAAATGCAAAGCTCCTGTAAGGCAAAGAACACTGTCAATAGGACAAAATAGCAACCAACAGATTGGGAAAAAATCTTTACCAATCCTACTTCTGATAGAGGGCTAATATCCAATATATAGAAGGAACTCAAGAAGTTAGACTTGAGAACAAAGTAACCCTATTAAAAATGGGTTAAAGACATTAACAAAGAGATCTCAACTGAAGAATATCAAATGGCCAAGAAGCACCTAAAGAAATGTTCAACATCAGGGAAATGCAAATCAAACCAACTCTGAAATTCCACCTCACAGTTGTCAGAATGGCTAAGATCAAAAACTCAGATGACAGCAAATGTGGAGAAAGAGGAATACTCCTTCATTGCTGGATGCTTCATTCCTTCTTTTTCTCAGTCTTTCCTAAAAGGGGAACAAAATACTCATGGGCGGTGGAGAGTAGGAGGGAGTTGAGAGGAAGTAAAAACGGGAGGAGAAAAATGGGGCAGGATCCAACATGGGAGGCGATAGGGGAGATGTACAGAGGGTCAGGAAATTGAACAGAGGTTTGTAGCAATAAGGGATGGGGAACTGGGGGTAGCTACCAGAAAGACCCAGATTCCTGGAGGAAAGCAAGAGAATCCTAGGACCCAACAGAGATGACATTAGCTGTAATACCCATAAAAGGAAGGGAGAACCTGTACAGATCATATCCAGAGGTTAGGTATAGCCCCTGGTTGAGAGATAGGTCCATCTACCCATCTCCAAAATTTTAACCCAGAATTTCTCCTGTCTAAACAAAATACATGGAGAAAGAATGGAGCAGAGACTAAAGGAAAAGTCATCCAGAGACTGGCCCACCTGGGTATCCATCCCATATGTAGACACTAAACTCAGATGCTATTGCTGATGTCAAAAAGTACTGTCTGACAGAAGCTTGATATGACTGTCTCCCGAGAGACTCTGCCAGACCTAATCAATACAGATGCAGATGGTTGCAGTCATTCATTGAATTAAGCATGGGAACCCCAATGGATGAGTTAGTAGAAGGACTGAATAAGCTGAAGGAGTTTACACCCCATAGGAAGAACAACAATATCAACCAAACAACCCCTCCCTTCGAGCTCCTAGGGACTAAACCACTAACCAAAGAGTACACATGGAGGGACCCATGGGGAGAAATAATATTTTCTGCTATATGTCCTCAAAACCTCTTGGATGCCTAAATAGCACAATTTAAACTACCATGTGGGAAAGACTTGAATAGACTTACAGATTTTGGGCTCAGGAATCACAATGGATCTCAGGCCTGAGTACTCTGGGTTCTTGAAAATGCCACAGAAAGAAATGGTTTATGAGATAATTGAGAATTTTCCAGGATGAGAAGAAAACTCCACACAGGCATCAGTAAGCCAAGACGGATACTCATAGTTCTATCTTTAAAAAAATGGTCTAGGGCTAATGAGATTGCTAAACTGGTAGAAGTGCTTGGCTTCAAACCTGAAGGTCTAAGAGATAGATCCTTAGAACCCATGTTATGGAAGGAGAGAACGCTCTCCCAAGAATTATCTTCTCAACTCCACTTGTTGGCTCCAACACACACATTCACACAAGCACATGAATGAATGAATTTTTGAGTGGATAAATAATAAATGAACAAATGTAACATTGAATTAAAATAAAACCAAAGGATCTGAACATAGCTAGGGCAGCTGGGACTGCGAGCGAGAGGTAGAGACATAAGTCAACAATGTTTATAAATAAACAAGAACATTGTGTGTGGGTGATGTGTTTCACATCAGTGAAAATGTCAGAAAAGGTCACTAGAGCAGATAGGATACATAAACAAGATTATACAGAAACAATATAAGCCTCCCAAATCCTTAACTTAGTCTCCTAGAATAGGCAGAAAACTAGATTTTATTTTCCAAGAACACCACAAGGGCATATAAGAGACTTGATTTTTAACTTTTATCACTATTTTTTCAGACTGGGTATTTTCCCCTTATAGAGAAGTAGCTTCCCGTTCACTTATTGTTAATATCATTGCTCCTGTTCTTGTCCCTATGCAGGTCAAGTTTAGTGTAGTTATTTCCTTTTCACTATTAACATCTTGTTTGTACCCACTTAACAATTTCCATTTTTGCTGAATGTTAAAAATTTATCTTTTGATTTTCATGATGTTCATAATGTCTTAATCATTTTGTTACGTAGCCTTGCAGAAATTTTCTATAGGACACATACTGAGACCAAAACATCCCCATGTAAGTTGAGATACTCCTAACGTTTATATGCCAATGAAATTTTAAATTATAAGTGGATATTTTGAATAGCACATTATGGGAATCTAGGATCTTATTAACATGTGTGCAGATTAGCAGGTAGTTTGTTGTTCAGTACTCACTGCTGTTGGCATGAAGGAGGGATGCAATACATACTGGAGCAGGTTCAACATGTTTGAATCCCTCCCTTTCTCTCCAGGAGTCTCAGTGTGTTGTGTTTTAGTCCCTAGAATTCCCTTTGCTTTCTTTCCCTATGCTACAAAGGTAGGTGCATCCATTGCCCCACTCTTAGTTAGATTTCTGTACCTGTTTCCAATGACTAGAATTAAGTGGCAAGAAGATAAAGACAGACATAAATAATTAATACATTTGATTCTCGTGGGACCAAGGTATTTGTGGAACAAAAGGAAAGGCTCTCCATTCTCAGTGTTTTTATTTGAGACTGAGATTCTGCTGCCTCACTAATACTATTGGATTTCTGGGAGAAGACAGCATGATAAAATAAGGAAGAAAATCCAACATGTACTTAGAGTCCCTAAGAGTGTTAGGGTCACAGGTTCTGGCTTATCAATTCAGAACCTAGGGGAGTTCTCAGAGCTCTTCGTGCCTCACTGATCCTGGCAGATGTGCTGAGATTGAGAGACAGCAGAGGAAATGAATGATGGACCCAACATTTGCACTCTGTGGTTTCAAACGCACGTCTAACTTCCAGCCTGCTTTCTTTGATTCTTTTAGAAGGTTCGCTGGCTACTCAGTCTCTTGTATTTGTACTCAATGAAAAATAAAAGAAGTCAGAACACTTACAGTTAATTTTAAAACAAGTGAATTTTGAATAAATTTCAATTTTGCATTAGATATCTTTGTACCAATTCAGAACAAAATGTGTTTTGATTCCTGAGAGGTTTAAAGGAACAGATTTCATATTTATAGAGAAAATGAAAAATACCTTTTTGCCTAATCAATTCTTGACAGGGATATTATTAAGCTAGTTACCTCATTGACATTCTGCTGACAGAATGAGGAAATAATAATTGAGGCAAGCCCCTCTTTACCTCATCTAAGATAATGGTACATTTGGTTCAGGGTGTTTTTATTCTAGTTTCCTATAATCAACTATGCTGGGACCTTCAGATTCAGGTACATAGTAAAATGAGCTTGGGAATTATAGAAAATGAATTATAGAAAATGACTTCTTAATGTATTAGAACAGGTATTTTTCTAATGTGTAGAGACAAAGACAGTCTAGGTGTGATGGCTTGAATAAAAATCCCGTAGGTTCAAATATTTGAATGCTTGGTCACCACTTGGTGAAACACATGGGATGGATTAGAAGATGAGGCCTTGTTTGAGGAGGTATGTTACTGGGAGTAAGGTTGAGGTTTCCAAAGCTCAGGATATTCCCAGTTGGCCAAACCTGTGTCCTCCTTGTGTGTCAGATGTAAGCTCTCAATTACTGTTCCAATGCTATGCTAGGCTTCTTATTGCCATGTTCCACTCTATAGTGGCCATAGACTCACCTCTGAAACTGTAAATCCCAATAAAGTCTTTCCTCTATAAGTTTCCTTGGTTATGGTGTCTCTTCAGAGCAATAGTAATGTAACTAAGACACAGAAATTATACAAGGTGAAAATGGGTAAAATGGACAACTCAACTGGTGAAGTGCCTGCCTATCAGGTAAGCATAAAGATCTGATTTTGACCTTGGTACCCAAGTGAAATGCCAAGTTTGGAGTAATAGGTGTATACCAGCAATGGGGAGATAAGGGGGCCAATAGCAAGATTTGCTTGATTTAGATCCTAAGGTCCCCCGTAAGAGATTCAGTATCCTGAAGATAGACTGCTACTGAAGAGTAGCAAAAGGGTTAATATCTTGTCTCTACATACAAAAATGTTCACATACTAGTACATACATGAACACACATATGCACATACTTAAACTCATACACATATATACAAATATAGAGAATGTTTTTGACACAATTCTGTACAAATGTATTTTATCATAATACATATATGTATATGTGCTATGCAACTTCTCTCGAAATGTGTGCAAAATGCAACTTTAGGACTGACTTTGAGTAGTCAATGCTCAGATGACTTAGTGTCAGTAGATAGGCATCTATGGTGATTTAATCCTCTTTCCACCCCCATGACGTACTATGGCGTATGATCATTTATGTTCTACATCCCACTTTAACTGTGGGCTTGGGACTACAGAACTCATATGGCCCCTATTGTAGGCCTTGCTGTCCCTTTGTGCATTAGTTTCGCCATTTTAAAAGCAGACAATGGGGGCTGGAGAGATTGCTCACTGGTTTGCACTCTGTACTTGTTAAGGTTTATATCTGTAAAAATAAAACAATTAGCCTGAACTTCTCTGAAAATGAATCCTTCTGGCTCTTGTTTAAGTAACTCTTCCACCCTGGTCATGTAGTTCGAGCCTTTCTCTGTACCATGGGGAGCACTGCTGTGAAGAGGACAGGCCATAAATATGATTGCCAGATGTTAATCACATCCCCAGTAGACTTTCCTCATTTACTAGACTCTTTCTTGTTAAATGGCATTGCAGTAATCAGGCACAGGATTCTCTATGTTACTAAATAATAAACTGAATCAAATATTCTTTCACCTCATTTTGAATTTTGTAACCATTAAGGAAAAAATCATTTTAAAATCCACTTTTAGATGTTGGAAAGAATAGTCTGAGTTAAAATCCACTGAGGATTATTTAATATGCTCTGGAAAGTCTGAAAGTGATGAAAAAATCCAGGGAATAAAAAAACACTGGCTCCAGAAAATGGAGAAGTGAGCAAGGCTTGGCTTTCACATTAAAAAAAAAAACAATTTTAAGATTTTTTAATAAGTCTGGTGGAAATGTTTTCATCAGAAAGAGAGCTAGTAACCAAAACCACTTGGCATGTATTAACATATCCTCATTTTACCAGTAAAATTAAATTTAAATGTGATATGCCCTCTATAATAAATATAAATGATATATATTTGGAAGATTCAGAATCATATCAAAGTATTTACTCTTAGAATCATAATTTTGATAATAATCCTACTCTTTCCCTCTATTTTAGGCAGAGAGAATTTATATGCATATGAAACCTCCATGATGGTCCAAGGACCTTGAGAAGTAGTAAGCAAACTTGGAGTTCATACTTCCTTACCGATAAGACCATGTTCTTCCTTCTTTCCATTCACCTCATTTAAGGCTGAGGGACAGGCAAGGCTCAGGAGAACTGAAATGGAAAATTGACAGTGGCCAGGAAGAAAGACTGGAAAGCCTCATGATGACTGAGAGAATGGAACAAAATGTCTCTGATGCTTGGAAGTTGGAAGAGCTCTTTCTTTCAGGGCCTTGTCTTTCAGTGTTTTGGGGATTCTTTAACTCCTATTCTAGGAGATGATAACAGTACTTGGTTGACAGAATCAGGACCAGCAGACATGATGGTAGCCCTCCATTATTGTAAATGTTCCTAGGCATGCATGAGACAAGAAATGTCACCTAGCAATAACCTTTAAAAGCAAGCAAGGTCTGGTCACATGCAAACTGTCTTATATTCCACCACTCAGAGTAGTGGTCATCCTTTCTAAGATCTTATTCATAGAAAAATTCAGTAAGTATCTAGCAGCACAAAACTTTATCTTTTCAGAGAAGAGATGAAACTCTGATTGGTAAACTAATGTTTTCCAAGGAGAGGTAGAGATAAAATGGTAAATAGAGTTAGAAATCATGCTGAATATTTCAGAATGAAGAAGGTTACAGAATGGAGTTAAGAGCAAGGAGAAGTAGGAGTCATAAAATTACACATATCTGGGCTTGCTTATATTCTATAACCAAATAAAAGTTATTTAGGTGGTATTCATTTTTTAAATGCCAGCATACAAGTAATGCTTTCATAAGACTAAATAGAAATGGAATTTTAACTCTATGACCAACAGACATAACACTGTAAAGAGGTAAATATTTGGGAATCATTTCTTTTATTGTGGCTTTAATTCCAAGGGGCAAAACAATCTTGTAGATCTGGAAATCAGGAAATGTTACATTTTTACCAGTTTTCCTATGACAACAGAGACACATGGGTTCAGTGAAAGACAAGGCTTTAAGAATAAAATCAATTTTTAGAATATTACCTGTGATTGTGAATCTGAAATGTATAGAGTTTGACAGTGAGTATGTATTTCCCTGTGAAATATCACAGTATCAGTGAGTTCTCAAATGCTATCATTCGTCCTTCTGCATCACAGTTGATAACGCTGAAGACAGGCTCTTAAATCCAACTCTATCGTTATAGTCTCCTCTATA